>NC_092874.1:52179364-52366864 GCF_028372415.1 Notamacropus eugenii | reverse complement strand
TGGTTCAGATGTTTCCATCTCACAAGGGGATAATGTCTTACGACTTGTTAATTCATGTTCTGCATGAACATCCTTATGCTCAGAAGGGTTTCAGAGGACATTTAGTGCAACCTTCTCATTTTACAGGTGAGAAAACTGAGGTGTACAGAGGTTGTTACTTGATAAAGGTAACAAACAGAGCAAAAACCAAGGTGCTGCAGACCCAGTGCTTTTTTTCAGGATGGCATTCATGAATGCATTCTGTAGGGCATTTTGCATGCCATTGTTAGTTTTCTTTTCAAACATATTTCTGGAATCCTGAATCTGCATGAATGATCATTTGAAATGGCCAGTAATGCATGTAGAAGTACGGTTATTAAGTGACCATTTTTGATTCTACCATCTCTTTGCTTGGATTCCCGTGTAGTCTATATGGCATGATTCTTGCAACACAGAAGTGCTTGTTTGTGTGGTATGTTTTATTAGCTGCGTGGCCTTGAGAGAGTCAGTGAAGCTCCCTCTTTTCACATCTGCAAAATAGGGATGATAATTTTTGCATAATCTGTCCTACAGTGAGAACCACATGAAGGGAGCTAATGTGGGACTTTGTTTTCTTGGATCATGTGGCTAGATATTGAGGGATTTATATTTTTTCCTTCCTTCCTTCCTTCCTTCCTTCCTTCCTTCCTTCCTTCCTTCCTTCCTTCCTTCCTTCCTTCCTTCCTTTTTTCTTTCTTAAAATTTGGTCAGTGGGGGTATGTAGAAGGAGGAATGGACTATTTTTAAAAGAACAGAATCACATGAATAATTACCAAGTGTTTTTTGTTTGATGAAGTTTCCTAAGGTTTAATTTCAGAGAGGCACCACGGTATCCTAGGTAGACGGCTCACCTTGAAAGCAGAAAGTCAAGATAGTAAGCTTTTATTAAGTGCTTTTATTAATGTTCCAGGCACTGTGCTGAGAGCTGGAGTTACAAAGAAAAAAAAAGAAGAAAGATGTCCCTGCTTTCAAGGAGCTCACAGTCCAATGCAAACGACTATGTGGGCTTTTAGCGAACACTTGAAGGAAGCCAGGAAGGAGGAGGAGGAGGAGAGAGAATATTCTAGGCATGGGGGATAACTATGAAATGCAGTGGTGAAAATGCATGGAGTCAAGAGATGGGGAAACAGAATCACTGGGGTCAGGGAGGGGAAGAAAAGAAGCATTGATATAGTGCCTACTGTATAGCCCAATACTGGACACTGGCCTATGTACTTTTTGCAAATATCTCATTGGATGCTCATAAGAACCCTGTGAAGTAGGCGCTGTTATCTTGATTTAACAGTTGAAAGTGAGGCAAACAGAGATGAAGTGATTTGCCTGCTGTCTCAGAGGTAACACGTGTCTGAGGCTGGATTTGAACTCAGGTCTTCCTGATTCCAGACCCAGCCCTCTAATCACTGTACCACAAGCTGTCGTTGGATTGTAGAGTACTCAAAGCGGAGTAAGGAGTGTACAAAGTAGGTATAAAGGGAGACGGTTATGAAGGTCCTGAACCCTGGAAGATCTTGGTTCACAACCTGCCCTTGGCATCTCTTAGCTGTGTCTCTGAAGTTCAGTGATGCAGGCAAGTCTCTTAAGACTGTAAATTTCAGATGCATTGCTGAACTCTGTAGGTAGAAGAATTTTCTACTCTAAGAGTCCCCATCTGATGAAGGCTCAGATCTGGATCAAAAACAAAATTCATAGACTTGGAAAACTCATATAAACTTGTTCAGCCATGATCAGAATATATGCTTATTACCAGGACCCTGAGCCATATTCAGGTCCATGCCCCTGGTGCCTTTGGTGCCTTTCCTATCAGTTCTGAGATGCTCTCCCTTCTCCCCAGTCCTTCCTGACCTCCTGTGGCCAGAGTGTGGAGCAGCCACGCCTCTGTTGAACTTGTTCTTTAACTTATTTTTCAGTTGTAGAATTCCAAACAGGCACTTTAAAAAATTAAAAAACCTTTGATCCATCTCTGTGTATATACCATGTCATTATTTTGTTCTCATTGATCAGAATTCTCAGTATTTATATATATTTTTAATTATTTTCTTTAAAATTTGTCAATATGTATATATATTTTACCATTTTTCACCAGTGAATTTTATAATTAAATCTTGAGGTCGGCAGTATTTTTATAAATGGTTCCAGTATTTGCTTTAGGCCCTTTGAATGTAAATGTCTTTGTAGAATTGTACGAGTGAAAGGAACTTTGACAGAAACCTGCTCCAACCTGCTGCCTTCAGACAGGTGTAGACCTAAAGTCCTCAGGACAAGTGGTTGTTTGTTCTCTCTTTGGAAATTTGTTTGTAGAGAGAAGCCTTTTGGTCGTTTTCTTTCAGTGTTTTGTCATGCTGCTGCTCAATATATTTTAATATTCAACTGAGATCTCTGTTTCTTCCTTGGTTCTTTGTAGATTAAGAGAAAAATGAATCATTTTCAGCCTTCCATTAGGGGACATTAATTAGATTGCGCCTTATCCTCCCATTTTATGCTAAACAACCACACATCTTTTAACTTCTCACGTTGTAAAATAAATAGCTATAAAATCACCACTTATTCATTCATTTACTCACTTATTCATCTTTCTTCCAGCCCTCTCCCCGGTTCATTAAGTAACACAGTGGTTAGAGCACTGGGGCTGGGAGTCAGTCCTGAGTTCAGGTATGACCTCGGATACTTACTATCTGTGTCACCATGGCCAAGTAACTTAACCTCTGTTTGTCTCAGTGTCTTCATATGTAAAATGGGGACAGTCATAGCACCTGCCTCCCAGGCTTGTTGTAAAAATCAAATGAGATCACATTCATAGTCTGGTTGTTATGTACATGCTAGCTGTTACTATCTACCTATCTGTCTGTCTGTCTGTCTATCTATCTATCTATCCATTTCCTTTTCCATTCATTCGTTTATTGGTTGACTGACTTAGAAGGAGAGTGGTCATTCTTACCATAGGGGTGTTTGGTAGTTTGCACAGGAAGACTTATTCTCTAGATGAAAAAAAAAACAAGATCGCAGCAGGAGACCACTTCTTAAAAGAGACATCCATAAGCCTCAGCATCTGTAAGTTTAACAGTTTTTCTCCAACTGGCTTCATTTGTTGATGTTTCCTCTCTTCGTAGTGTTTGGACAGTTTTTTTTTTTTTTTGCTCTAGGGATTTTGATGTAGCATGATTCATTTCTTTAATCGCTGGTACTGCTATGAATCAGAGAACTTGGTTATCTGACGTTGAACTTCGTGCATGCTGTGGAGAACAGCTCAGTTCCTTCCTTCATAGAAGCCAAGTGTTGTGCTAGGACAGCACTTTCTTCCTTTGCTTGGGTAGTTGGGTGTTTAATGACTTACCGACTGTGTGACTGATTTAGAATAATAATGGCAGTGTCTTACCTTTATGAAGCCCCACTCCATTCAGAGAGGTGAAGGATCAACAAGGATTCTTCGTTTACTCTTGGATCAACCCAGTAGGATTAGAGATATGAAAATATTACTCAGATGGGACAGGGTAAGGGAAAAGGCTCCATTGAAGCTCTTGCTTTCTTGAGAAGAGAGGAAATACTGTTGTGGTGGATACAATATTGAACTTGAAGTCAGGGAAACTTGAGACGGATTTGGACTGGAATCCGTCTCTGACCATCCCTCTCCATGTAATAACAATAATAACATTTATATAGCACTTGCTATGTGTCAGGCCTTGTGCCAAGCACTTTACAAATCTTATCTCATTTGATCCTTTTGGCAACCCTGTCCGCATTTTACAGATGAGGAAACCAAGGCAGACAGTCACACGACTCCTAAGTATCTGAGGTCAGATTTGAATTCAGGTCTTCTCCATGCCCCAGTTTCTTCATCCCTAATGGAAATAACCAGAGTGCTTACCTCCTGACTTATGAACATCCTGTGAGGTGATACTTGTGAAGCACTTTGCACACCACAAATTACTGTTTAAATGTTACCTGTTATCATTATTTTCATTAGAGAAACCTTTCTCTGTGTAGACAGAGTCCCAGTATGGACTCTGTACTATGCCTCTGACAAGGTTTAGGTGCATTCACTGAGGGAGAGGCCTGAACATCCCATTCTAAACAGGTTGGTTTGGTGTGGTCAGCGTAAGTGACCTCTCTTTGAGTTCAGAATATTTTGAAAAGATGGCTGGGAATGAGAAATTAGAAGGGCCCACTGGCCCCAACATATCATCTTCCATTGTAGAGCATGTGTGGTAGAAGCTGCAGGGGGAGGTTTTTTATTTATTTACTTATTTTTAAGTAAAAGTTTTATTTTTAGCCCTTAGGAAGAACACTTCTCATTAGGATGACAGTCCAGGCAGCCTGGGTAAGTCCGGCAGTGAAGGAGGCTTTCCCTTTCTCTGCAACTTCCCAGTGTACAGTGTACCTTGGGAAAGTGTCATTGCATCTGGAAGGTTAGAACTGAGTCAGTCATCACAAGGATTGTTTTTATAGACAAGTCATGACAGTGTCAACTCACCAAGCCTTTATCAACCCCTGCTCTTTGCTGGCATTAGACCTATTTCCGTCTTTGTACTTTAATTCTTTTGGTTCTATTGATGAAGGTGTGGGAGAGAAATAACATGGAAACATCACAGAAAATAAGGCACTTGCCGTAGTAATATATGTCTTATTTTAATTTCCTTGTAGATTCATATCTCTGTAACATAGAAATTCTAGGAAGATAGTAATTGGCTTATCAGCTTGTCTGGGTCTCCCCTTGGGAGCCATAACCATTAGGCAAGGTTCCTATATACACACAGATTTATTTTATGTTCTTCCCTCCCTCCCCCCTTCTTTAGATGTGCTAACAATAGAATCAAAGATTTGGTATCTTTTAGCCACAAACTTGGATTCCGTTCTCTGCTTTGTCATACTAATAATAAACCTTTTTCATTTTATTTTGCGTAGAGGTCACCACAGTGCTGTGAGAAGATAGAGACATTACTTTAAATTCAGGATTTTTTTTTCTAGTTTCCCTTCCCCCTTTGCCCCCTCCCCCATGATCTTCCCCCTCCACAGCTCTCCCCAGCTGTTTTACCAGTAACATCTGCCATTTGGACCCATGATAGAAAAATCTACAGAACAGTGTGATCTTCTGAGAAGAAAATTCTGTTCCCATAACCACTCCCCCAAATATTAACAGATATTTTTAGCTTGTATGTAAAAAGCAAGATTTAGTCACTTTCTGTCCCTTTGCCCCTCCCCACCCCCATTAAAAACGTTAGACTCCATCACACCATCGACTTATTTGCTTTTTGCCCGCTCCAGTGCTGGTCTATGCCACGTGTTGTCCTCTGAGGTAATAAAAATGTTGTTACTTCTGTAGAATGTAAATATTAAGACTGGTGTCTAAAGGTCATCATTTAAATTCAAAATGTCCATAATCCTTTATGCTTCAATATTTATGGAGCATTAGTTGGGCATTTGTCCGTGGTGAAGGAGCCCTGGCCGAGGGCAGGTCAGCTTCCATTGGCAGCACAGACCTTCAGAAAGAGGCTATAGCAGGTGCAGGCTTTCTTGCCTCCTGTGCCCTTCTCCTGAGGCTTTGTGCTCCTCAGTGAGAAGAAGGACAAGGACCGGGTGTGACCGCCTCTGTCACCTTGGACTGTACCTGAGATCTGTCTGTGCTTTACCTCCCACATTTGGAAAATAGAAAACAGAGGAGGGTGCCTATACCATTCTTATCTCTAAGTGTTGTTGTGAGGATCATTTAGATAGTGTCTGTAAATCATTTACGGGAGTAAATGCATTTATTATTATAGCGTTCTTGAGTATAGACTCTTAGAATGTTAGCGCTGGGAGGGATTGTAGAGTTTATGTAGCGTATCCCTCCCATCTTATAGGAGAAGAAGTTGACATGCTGAATTGTGAAATTCATGTGATAGAGGTTCACCACCATCCGTGCTATCTGCATCTCAGCTGCTGTTGTTTGTCCGAATCCTCATGACCCCATTTGAGGTTTTCTTGGCAGGGATACTGGAGTGGTTTTACATGTCTTTCTCCAGCTCATTTGACAGATGAGGAAACTGAGGAAAACAGGGTGACTTGCCCAGGGAACGCAGCTAGAAGATGAGTCCTGCTGACTCCAGGCCCAGCACTATCTACTGTGACACCTAGCTGTCCTAGAGACATATGCATACCTTTTTTTGGTTCACTTCGTATGTATGAGGCATATATTTTTATGTGGGGTTGTTATTTCTTGTATTAGAATATAAATTCCTTGCCTAGGACGGTGTCTGGTACAGAATAGAGGCTCAATCAGTACTTGTTGTTTTATCAAAACTGGAATAAAGTACAAACTTCTCCCATTCAAAGCCTTTTGCAGTCTGGCTCCAGCCTGTCTTTAGAGATTCATCTCCTGTAATTTGCTTCCTTTCAGCCAGAATGTCCACCTTGCTGCTCCTGGTCCACAGCAGTCCCTCCTCCCCTCTCTGGCCCTTTGCACAGGTACCCCCATAGTCTCACTCTGGAGATCGTCTCACTCTTCACCTCCATTTTTTGCGTTCCTAAGATCCCTTCAAAGCCTAGCTCAAGGACACTTCTCTATGGCACCTTTTCTCAGACTCCACTTGTTAGTGAGAGCTCCATCTCAATGTAGTTAGTGGAATGTACCTGAAGGTAAAAGTTGTGGTTTTCACCATCAGGGATCAGAAAACCTCTGAGTCTAACCCTTGCCTGGGTCTCACCATCAATATTTACAGAAACATTGTCACCTTCCCTAGTTTTCTGTGAACACTTGTCTGACACCTCTGACTCAGAAAGCATCATTGATCACATATTAAGAAGTATCCAGAGCTTTCTTTTGGTCTAGGTCAATGACTTCATCAAGGACTTGTGGGGAAACTCTGTAGTGATGCAGACAGGCAAGTGTTCTGAAGCATTGCCTGGGGGCACAGAGAGAGGATTCAGCTAGTCTGTGTCAGAGATGGGACCTGAATCTGGGGCAGCCTGGCTCTTAGCTGGCTCTCTGTTCAGAGCATATATAGCAGTTCAGTGTAACAGGCATTTACTTGGTGATGGCTGTGTGCTTCCTATGGCTGCTGGGTGTGAGAACAAGGCAAATGACATTTTTCAGAAAGGGCAGTTGTCACAGTTTTTAGGGTACTCCTTTGGCTTGGGACAGAAAGCCTTCCTATCTAGAGCTTTTTTTTTTTTTTTCAAATGCTGAAGGAATTCATGGTTATCTTTTAGCTTTCTAAGAACATTCAGGAAAGTTTTTATTTAGGAAAATGAGTCATGAAAGCAGAAAGTCAAGGGAATGCCAATAGAAGCAGCATGTGAAAGGTGTCCATGGCAAAATGTCATCTTTATGACTTGAGAGCCAATTCACTTGAAATTCCTAAGAACTCACAGAGAAAATCCCTTTCAGAAAGAATCCACTTGGCAAGATATCCCCCGACCCTGTTTAGCTGTATTGTTGATTTTCTCTGCACATCAGGTTTTCTTTGCTGTCTCTCGAAGAACAAGTTCTGTGTCCGGGGTACCACTTAATAATAGATGTCACTCATCACCAGACTGGTACTCCAATTATGTCTGATGCCTAAAATAATTTAAAGTGCCTAAAGATGAATTAACTTGGATTGGAATCTCTATTACTACTTTAAATAGAGGAAAAGCCTTGTGATTCACAGGGCTAGTGTAAGAAATACTAGTTTTCCAAGGAAGGAAGAGAAAAAGCAGAAAGTCCCAATAGAAAAGGTAAAAAATTGCGAAAGATATGTTCAGTTCAATTTCTAAAGACTTTATTAAGCACTGATGTGCCATATACTGTGCTAGGCACTGGGTACATAAAATAAACAAACAAAAAAGAAGTTGTTCTTACTCTTATAGTGTACAATACCATTCTACCAAGGTACAATATAAAATTGGGAAATAACATTATACACAAAATAAATAGAAAGGCGTTTGGGGAGGGTACATTAACAAATGGGGGGACCAAGACAGGTCTCTTGTAGGAGTGAACGCTTGCTGTCAACCTTGAAAGGGACAGAAGGTGAGGAGAGAGCTTTGCATACAATGTTTTCTCAAAGATAGTAGAAGAGGATGATGAACCAGTAATGGACTGAATCATGTCAGTCTGAAGGTTAGAAGAAAAGTCTAGAAGAGAAGGAACTCAGAAGCAGTAGAGGTTTGTTGTTCAGTTGTTTTTCAGTTGTCTGCGTCACTCTCTGTGACCCTGTTTGGATTTTTCTTGGCAAAGATACTGGAGTGGTTTGCCATTTCCTTCCCCAGCTCATTTTACTGATGAGGAAGCTGAGGCAAACAGGGTTAAGTGACTTGCTCAAGGTCACACAGCTAGTAAGTGCCTGAGGCCAGATTTGAACTCAGGAAGATGAGTCTTCCAGGTCCAGCACTCTACCTAGCTGCCACTGTTACAGTTAATAGGAAAATCAAAAGATGAAGCTTTAGATAGAATGGTTCAGTGAATATGGAAAAGATGAGTAAATCAGAATTAGGAGTGATCCATTTCTCTGCATACTAATATCATATGTTGCAATTTAAATGGTTCACAGGCAAAAGTTGTTTCTTCAGTCTGATATGGGTAGAACTTTTTATTTACCTCTGTAGACTAACAAAATATTCTTTCACTGTAATTTGCATTTGTGTTGGATAAACACTGGGTTCTCTTAGGTATCTGAATAATTAGAAGCTGGGTTTTTTGATAATTAAAATAATCGTAATTGAATCTTCTTGTTGAATATTTCACTACTCAGAATAGTATTAATGTTTAATATTAAAATAAGTTAACTGATTCCATGTGAATATGCAAAAATCATATGCATTAATTAACGTTTGGCATGCAAGTGTTCTCAACCTGAAGAGCTAATTGATTAAAAGATGCTAATAAGAGGGTCCTAACAATTAAAGCTTCTCCCAAGCACCTTGAAGGAAGAGGCACAGAGAGTTGGCTCCTGGTGCTGTTGCATGAGTGGAGGTGTGCATGCAGGGAGCTCTGAGCTGGCTTGCCTCATGCGTGATCCTGTCAGACACAGATAATGTGGAGTTGAGTAATTGCTTAATGATTTATGTGTGTGGGTTGCCTTGTTCTCTCAGACCAGACTTTGAGAGTCTACTTCTTGCCTTGGTTTTCAGCTCCAGTTGGAGGGGGGTGATGGGGCTGCAGAGATGGAGACAAAGGAAAAGCTTTTGGAAAGTCTGTGAAGTCCCAGAAATGAACTTATAGTCTTTATTTAAGGCCACGGAGTTAGGTTAGATGCCAGTGTTGGAAAAGTGTGGGACCTCCTTCCAGTTCACATTTGAGTGTGACCAGGGTATCACATATACAAGGGCGGTATGAAATGACAGTTTTCCTTTAGAAAATTCTCTACTGAAGAAAAATAGGGAGAGAGAAACAGCGAAGCTGATGGAGAAACTATGTTTGAGTCATTCTACTTCTTTCATGTTTTCTTCCTCCAAGTATATCCTGCAAACTTTTTACAGCTGACTTTCCTTCCTCCAAGGATGTCCTGGTAAACTTTTTACAACTGGCTTTTCCAGAAAGTTTGACCTAAAATACTCATTGTTAACATTTCCTCCATCTCCTTCTTAAGTCAAGACAATCAAGAAAACCACTCTGATTTGTAATGTTTGCTGATTTCTGAGGTGAGAATGCTGCCACTGAAAGTTTATCATGTGTTTTCTAGAGCAGGTCTGAGTTGAGTCCAGCACACTTTTAAGTCTTCTTTTGATCAAGGAATTAAATAGAACATAAGTTTCCTGTTGGCTGGAACTGCTTTATTTTTGTCTTTGCAATTCTACCAGCAAGCACGGTGCCTGATACATGGTGAGCTCCTCGTTGTTTTTTAAAGTTTGGGTCCCCCTAACTCTACCAGACTGGAAGTTCAGGGGTGCTCACGGGCCTAAGCACACTATTCACCCACATGGAGGTCTTTCCTCTCTTTAGGTACTTTGGTGGCTTCCCACTCCCAGAGACTCATCACACTAATGCTGAATTTACTGCAGACATGACTGGCCTAGCCCATTGTGCTTCAGAACATCTGAGCTCCAGAGATCTGACAGCCTCGGTTCTCCCAAGCTGTCATTACCTTCACACCTGACTTAATCAATGCTTCTGGAATTAAATGGGATTGAACACACCTTGGAAGAATTCAGTTTCAACCCGAGCCTAAAAAGGTTAAGGAAATGGTAAGGTAGAGTGAGTAAACTAGAGAAAGTACTTTAGGTGAATTGAGTTCCTACTCAGTACTAAGTGCTGGTGACAGAAGTTTAAAAAATAACCCAATCCTTGTTCTCAAGAAGCTAATGGTCTAGTTGGGGAAAGAGGCCATAGATGCAGAAATTCAGTAATGCAAGCTGGAATTTGACGAAGGGCATAATCCATTATAATGGAATGGAAAAGGATCAATCCAAGACTTACTCTTCCAAAGAAAAGAAAGGGGTTACCTCTTTTTGGAGACAAACTGGGATCTTCCAGGGAGAAGATGGCCATTGAGCTGCATTCAACAAGGAAGTAAAGTGTGAGAGCTCTAATTGCTGAGGGAGTTTGTATGGCTTATGCCAAAATGGGGAGGTGGGCTAATATTTGTCAGGTGGGCTGCTCTTGGGATAGGTGAAACTTTGCTTAAGCAGCAAGTTTCTGTGACCTACAATGATGCCAGAAGAATTTGGCCTAAAGTCTGGTACTATAAAATAAACCAACAGAAAACCCAACACTTTGTTAATAAGGCCATAGATAGAGAAATGAAAGGGAAAGTAAAGCTTATCTTCACCAACCCCCTAATTTTAGTGAGGTGGAAGCAGAGGCCTGTAGAGGTCTGAAGTCCTCTGTAGAAGACTTGATCAGCATCACACAGTCGGTAAATAGAAGTGGGTTTTAAACTTGTTTCTCCAACTCCAAGTTTTAGCCGTTTGAATAAAAAACCTGTAGATCTTTGGTAGGCTCAGGGGTAACATGCAGCCAAAAAGCTAATATGATCTTGGACTGCATTAAGGAAAGCATACCAAAACGTCGATGGTCCCACAGGATTCAACCCTGTCATCTGGCTGGACGGTGAGCAGACCACTTTAGGAAGGACATAGACGCACTTGAAGAATGTGTCATGACCTCGTGACAAATGAGAATGGGTGGAAGGAATGGCCTGTTTAGTCTGATGCAGACTTCTGTGTGACCTTGAGAAGTTATCTAGCCTTTTTGGGACAACAGATGGGGCTTCCCCTTCTGTAAAAATGAAGGCATTGGATTAGATGTCCTCTGAGGTCTTGTCCAGCTCTAAATATTTTTATTGCTGTTGTTTTACTTTATTATTATTATTGTTTTTTTAAACCAATAATAGCTAGCACTTATATAAATGCTCTAAAGTTTGCACATTGTTTCATGTATTATCCCATTGGATCCTCCCAACACTACTGTGAAGTAGGTGCTTTTATTATCCCCATTTTTCTAATGGGGAAAGTGAGTCTCAGATAGGTTAAGTGACCTGCCCTGGGTCATATACAGCTAGGAAGTGCCCTGGGCAGGATTTGAACTCATCTTCCTGACTCCAGGTACAGCACTCTATTCATTGTGCTACTGAGCTATTTCTATTTAAGGAAGGCACAGTGACTCTTGCATGGAAGGGAGATTTTTTTTTTTTTGACCCAAAGGATGCAACTCAAAAGTTACAGAAGTTGCAAAGAAACACATGTAGTTGGGTTAGGAAGTACTTGTTGATGACTAAGGCTCTCCAGAGGTGAGCTGGGCTGCTTTGGGAGTTAGTGGGTTCCCTCTTTAGTGGGCAGGTAGATGGCACAGTGGATAGAGTGCCAGAAGACTCATCTTCATAAGTTCAGATCTGGCCACAGACACATACTAGCTGTGTGATCCTGGGCCAGTCACTTCACCCTGTTTGTCTCAGTTTCCTCATCTACCAAACAAGATGGAGAAGGAAGTGGCAAATCACTCTAGTACTTTTGCAGAGAAAACCCCAAGTGGGGTCATGAAGAGTTGGACAAGATTGAAACAACTCAACAAAAATAGTGGATTCCTCATCCCCAGAAGTACTCACGTGAAGGCAAGAAGACCTTTTGCTGGATATGTTTTAGAAGAAATTATTTTGAGGTCATGGGTTAAATTTGATGGCTACTGAGGTCTCTCCCTTCTAACTCCAACATATTGTTTAAAAAAAAAAAATCAAGCCACAAACTGAATGCAGTGCATTACAATCCCATACAGATACAGTCCCATTGTGCCTGGCTGCCCCATGGATCATGTGTTTCCATGATTTTTGTTTCCAACACAAACACAAAGTTTTGAACTCACTCCACCGAAAGATGTAAAGAAGGCATGACTTGTATGAAACCCTGTTTAATTCCAGCATCTGCAGGACTTAAGAGGGTGAAATGAAATGGAGGAAATTGCCATCAACAGTGAGAGAGTCTGTGAAATTCTCCCTGGTGCTGAAAATCCTTTTAGAGTGTGTCAGGTTTCCAGTGTGTTTCCAGTGATCTTTTAACCACTCTAGTCGGAGGCGACAGCTTTGAGCCTGTGCAGCAGGGGTGGGAATGGCATTGTATGAGGTTTCCTGTGAGCCTGGATGCTAACTTAAGAATAAAAATTTCAGTGAGGCCTTCTTTGTCTTTAGCAAACCTAATGGTGGAAACCATGCCTAAACCATGAACAACATCTCAAAAGCTTTTTATACTTTTTTTAAAGTAGTTTTTTCCTTTGACTTACTTTCCTTTCCCTGTTACATTGTGGGAAAGTGGAGAAAACTGGCATTAGAGTCAGAGGAGCCAAATTCAAATCCTAACCTTGACATGATGACTTTGGATAAATTACCTAACCTCTTTGAGACTCAGTTTTTTCATCTATAAAATTATAGAGATTGGATTACATGGATCTAACACTTTCTCCAACTTTAAACTCTGATTCTGCAACCTGCATATGTGTCGGTTGTGAGAAGTATGCTTAATTCCCATTTGGAAAAGAAGACAAACGAGTTAGTAATCTCTGTTACTGGTAGGTATTTCTGTGAATAGATTTGCTTTCTCCTTCTGTTTTTGTGACCACATGATTTCACACCTGTTGCAACTGTTGCTTTTCTTATGTGAGTCACATACATTAAATTTTCGTGTTGACAGATGTCTCAGAGAACAGCTCTTTAACAAAGATCTATGGTGGGGAGTTATCTTTACCCCAGGCAGAACCCACTGTTTTGGTTTTATTATGTTGGTTTATGGTCTTGTGATAAATTCAGAGAGTGACCTCTTCTTCCAGTGGTATCCAGAACAATCTTAGAGGTCATAACTACCTGCTTGTATTGGTTTTCTCAGGGACTATTGGAACCTATTCCTTTGGGGGTGACATTTTGTTAACGTTTGCAAAGAAAAATGCCAAAGAGTTTGTAATTTGGGAAGGCATGATTCCTTTAATTTGGATTTCTTTTGCACTTGAGGGCTAGGTAGCTTCATGTTTCTACTTCAAAGCACTCCATGGAAAATTGAAGGATTATAATGCTAAGGACTAAAGTTTTTTTTTTTTTTTTAAAAAAGCAATTTGAAAGTGGACATCTGGGCACTTTTAAACAGAATAGAGATTTTGTTTAGGACTAACTCAGAATAAAGAGGGCAAACCACCTCTGTGCCTTCTCCCCACCCCCATTTTCTTGGAAATGCTTCTTTGCCATTGTGGCTTTCTTTCTGGAAGGAGTTTTCTTTGAATGAAAGGTAACTTGGAGGCTACAGACCAACTGATGTTTGGCACTTTTGTGGGTTTCTTTTTGTAAGTTTTCTTTAATCCAAAATGTCACATGACAGGTAGGCCTGAGCAAAACCACACCACAGCTCTATCTTGGAAAAAGGGGAAATAAAAATTTTTTAAAAGTGCCTTCCATTCTAGCAAGTATATTTAGGTAATTAAGTAAATGCCTGTTGCCTTTTCTGTGTTTCTCTTGTGCATCTGCTTCTTATTTATAAATAACTGAATGCAGCATCTACATATTTTATCCATTTGGGAATCTTCCAGTGTCCTTATCTCTTATTAATTGTACTACATAAAGTTAGAGCTTTCAGAAATAGTTTTGCTATGCAGATACCTGTTCTTAAGTAATCATAGTAATTATGTCCACCTGATTCTTGATCAGCATTGGAAATTTTGGAAGTTCTTGTCAGTACCCATAGCTGATAGAATGTAATACTCTAATGGCATTCGAAAGTATATGACTTTTAAATAATTGAATTTTATTATTGGCTTCTAGTAGTGGCTGTGGTTTCTTGGAGTTGTCTACTAGTCATCCTGGAATTGTCTGAAAGCACAAACATTTAATTATATGTGATCTTCAATGCTGTGTCTATGGCATTATTGGAAGCAGGGACATTATCATATCAAAGAGCAAGATTTAACATAGATTTTAAACATCCCTTCTTGGATTCTGAGCAAAAGAAGCTGGCAAGAGGTAGGTCATGTATGTGTATATACCTATACATACACAAGTGTGTGGTGTAATGGGAAGACAGTGCTACTTGAAATTAAGAGCTTCCTGGGCCTGAATCCCACATACTGCTGTGTTTGTTGGCAAGTTGACTTTTGCCCAAAGTTAGGACTTAGTGCCTGTTTAATTGCATCTATCTCATACCAAACCAAAAACAAAAACCTGTAGTCTGGAAGTAAACTTTTCTAAGACTTCAAAATACAAAATGAAGGACAGATGAAAGTGATTGAACTAGATGGTTCAGATGGACTCTTCCTTGCAATTTTATCTTCAATTTTTTTAACTTACCAAGCCTCAGTTAATTTGAAAAATGAACTAGTATTTACACAAAGGTCTGTTGTGATTAAAACTTAATGAAGTTTGAAGTGCAAGAAAAATGTCAATCATTTTTATTATTTTATATGTAATTTCTGCAGTCCTGATGCCGTGTTGGTGAATATGCATGCATATATGCAAATTATATGGTGGATTTGTGTATGTATATGTATTGCGATAGACATATAAATACATGGGTGCATATGACTTGATGTTCTTCTGAATCTTTGGTATAGGGAGATGACCCCGAGTTTTAGAATGCTATGGCGGTGGCATCAAAGCAGGGCTGACCAGAGGTCTGTTGTCAGACTTTGCTTCTTGTCTAAGGACAAGTCTTTCTAGCCAACCCTTATCACCAGAGAGCTGGTTTCAAAGTGCTGAATTGTTTAGCAACTCAAGACTGTTTCCTATGGATTGAGGGGATGTGATTTATATTAGAGGATGTGCCATGAAAATAGTTTTGATGTCACAGACTCCATTGAAGGGTCTAAGGGATCCCAAAGGGTCCATGGACCACACTTTGAGAACCACTGCTATAGAGGGTGATATCATAGGGGAAAACACTTTAGGATGGAATCTCTGCCTCTCTTCAAAGCTCAACTCCAGTGTCATCTGTTCCTCATCCCACTAGTGTTTAGGGTTAAAAATTTAGTTTATATTTACTTACCTATTGTACAACTTGCATCTCCTCCGTGTAGTTGGAGTCTCATGAAAATAAAAGTGTTTCCCTTTGTAGCTCAGCATAGAGCAGGGATTTAATAAATAATTCAGCTGACTTGTGTTTCACAGTCCTTGTAAATATCAACCAGTATTTATTAAGTGCCTTCTATCTATGAGGTCCTGGGGAAACAGATACAAAAATGCCTGGTTACTGCTTTCAGAGAGCTTCTTTTGGTAGAAACAATAAGTGCATATATAAGTAGGTTAGAAATATATAGAAAGTACTTAGAGACTGATTTTCAGGAGGTCAGGGCAAGACTAGCAACCATAGAAGTAGGAAAGGCCTCATGTAAGAGAAGGCTGCCTTATCTAGACTCTGAAAGAAGCTACAGGTTCTAAAAGGCAGAACTGAGGAGGGTGTGAATGGGGCAGGGAGACAGCCTTTGCACAGGCTTGGAGAGAGGAGATGAGTGTTATGTGTGAAGAGTAGGAAGGACGCTTCAGCTGGACTGTAGAACGTATGTAGAGGCAAGCCTGGAAAAATAGGAGAGAGCCAGGTTGAAAAGGCTTTAAATGCCAAGCCAAGGATCCTTGGATGGGTACACACTTATTGAAGGATTGTTGGGAGTTCTATGGCGGTGGAATATCTTGCCATCTTTGTAACTTTTCCCTCAGGTGGAAAGTGAGAATTGGAGGTAGTACAGCATATGGTGACCAGTTATTTGGTTTGAGTCCTGCATGATTAGGGGAAGAAAGATTGAGGGAAATATTGAGAGATTTAGGCTTGTGTTGGATGGATTAGTCATTGATTTGGTGTGCAGGAGGCTAGCAAACCATCTGTTCTCTGAAGAAGGAAGAGCAGGTGTCATTGGTGGCTTTAGATCCTTCTGTGATTAGGAGCAGCGAACATACACAGAACTGAGTTTCCCTTAAGGGGGAAAGGAGTAGAGCTGTGGTAGCTGATGGCCAAACCGCATCCAAGGCAACGAGGAAAAAAACAGCCTTTTAACCATATGGACTTGCAGTACTCTTGGAGACACTGGAATCCTTCCAGATAGTCTTCCACTAGAGGAAAGAAAAGAATCATTGTTTATCAGTCTCCCGAATGGTGGAAATTGTGCAACTCCCCTGTTCTGTTCTCCTGTGATGTTACAGAAGGCTCATTGTTGGCTTTCTAAATCGGATCCGGCTACGGATTACAATTCTAATGATGAAGAACCATCCTTGTTGAGTTTTAGACAGTAAGCAGATGTCAGACTAAGGTATTTAGTACATAACTACCTGAAGTAAAGCCTTCCCCATGTTACTTAGTCCACTGGCATAAAAATTAAAGGAGATTTTGTCAATATTAGATGTATTCCGATGGCAGTTTAGTAATGACTGCATTTCTCTAAACTCTGGTTCTTTCCGATTAGTGTTTATTAAGAACCTACTATGTGCTAAGTGCTGGGGATACAAAGAAAAGCAGAAAAACTTGCCCCCTGCTCTCATGGAGTTTGTAGTCTTAATGGGGCAGAAAACATGGAAAAATGCAAAATTATTTACAGACAAGATAAATTAGGGATAGTTTCAGAGGGAAAGCTCTACCATTAAGTGGGATAGGGAAAGACTTTTTCTTAAAGGTAAAATTTGTTTTTTTAATTTAATTTTTATTTTCAGTTCTACATTCTCTTCCTTCCTCTCTCCTCATCCCCATTGAGAAGGCAAGAAACATAATATTATATTCATTATACATATTAAGTCATGCAAAACATAGTTCCATATTAGCCATGTTCTGAATTTTAAAAAGCAAGAAAAATAAAGAAAGGGAAAAACGTTTCAGTGTACACTCTGAGTCTGGCAGTTCTTCGTCTGCAAGCAGATAGCATTTTTATCATGGGTCCTTTGGAGTTGTGGTGGATCATTGTTTTGATCTGAGTAGCTAAAACTTTCACAGTTGATTGTCATTACAATATTGCTGTTACTGAGTACAATGATCTCTGGATTCTGCTCATTTCACTTTGCATCAGTTCATATAAGTCTTCCCAGGTGTTTTTGAAACCACCACCCCCTTCATCATTTTTTTTGCAGCACAGTGTTATTCCAAAAGGTAAATCACTCCATTATCTTTGCTAGGAAAACCCTAAATGGGGTCAGGAAGAGCTAGACACTACTGAAATAACTGAACAACAACAACGGTTATTTCATTACATTCATGTTTCATAACATGTTCAGTCATTCTCCAGTTGATGGGCTTCGAGAAGGAGAGAGAAAGAGCTCTCAGTGAAAGTGAAACTTTAGGGGAGACTTGGAAGTTGCTGGAGAAACTAGGAGACAGAGATCAAGCATGAGAACCATTCCAAACATATGGAGATGATTCAGTGAAAACACTCAAAGTTGGGAGAGAGGGACTGTCATGTGTGAGGAACGGTAAGGAGGCCAAAGTCACTGAGTTGCAGAGGATATGAACAGAAGCAAGGTGTGAGAAAACTACCAAGGTAGGAAGAAGGGTCCAGATTACAAAAGATTGTAAAAATTTTATAATATAAAATGAAAGCCAAAAAGAGAATTTTATATTTTGTCCTGGAGATAATAGAGAGCCACTGGAGGTTTATTGAGTAGGAGGGGGTAACAGGATCTACTTGATATCTGAGAGGAGGATGAATTGGAGTGAGGGGAGGCTTGAAGCAGGCACAGCCCCCAGCAGGCTATTGCAATAGGCTAGCTTTGAGGGGATGAGGACCTGTACCAGGGGGTATCAGTGTCAGATGAGAGAAGGGAGGTGTATTTAAGAGATGTTAAGAAGGTAGAAATGGCAGGGTTTGATAACTCTGTGTGTGTGTGTGTGTGTGTGCGTGTGTGTGTGTGTGTGTGTGTGAGAGAGAGAGAGAGAGAGAGAGAGAGAGAGAGAGAGAGAGAGAGAGAGAGAGAGACAGGAGCTGAGGATGACACAGATTGTGAGTTTGGGTAATGACTGGAAGGAGAGAAGAAGGGAAGAGAATAACCATTTATAGAATACCTACTGTGAGCTTCCCACGTAGTCTCCATTTGATCCTCAAAACAACCCTATAAGGTAAGTGCTGTTATTATTCCCATTCTTACAGTTGAGGAAACTGAGGCAAACAAAGATTAAATGATGTGGTCAGGGTCATACAGCCAGTGTCTATGACTGGATTTGAATACAGATCTTCATGACTCCAAGCCCAGTGCTCTAGCCACTGCTCCACCAGGTGCCTGAGGGAAGATAGTGGTAAAATACAGAAAATAGAAATAGAGAAAATAGTAAGGTAGTTCAAAAGAAGGAAGAGTTTGAAGGAGAAAGATAATGAGTGGAATTTAAGATGGGTTGAATTTGATATGTCTATGGGACATCCAGTTCAGAATGTCTAATGCAGCTGAAGATATGAGTGTGGAGGTCAGTGGAGAGATTAGGGCTGGACTAGGGGATTTGAAAGTCACCTTCCTAGAGGTGGTAGTTCAAACCACAGGGGCTGAATAGTGTAGAATCAAAAGAGAAGAGGACCCAGGACAAGGCTTTGGGGGATGCCACATGGTTAATGCCTACAACCTTGCAGTAACTAATTTTCTCTCCTTAAAGACCTTTATTTTCTTCTCAAAGCTTCCCAAGTAGTGTTTAACGTTTTTGTTATGGAATTTTTGATATTATTGATATTTCTTTTTTTGGGGGGGGTATTTAAATTCTTTTTTAAAATTTATTTATTTTTAAATGTTCTACAATCACTACCAAAAAACTTAGATTTTTACCCCCCCTGACACCTACCCCCCACCATCCCCCTCCCACCCCTAGACACCATACAATTCTATATAGGAGCTACATATACTTTCCTATTGAATACGTTTTCACTATAGTCATGCTGTGTAGATGAACTAAAATAAGTGGAAGAAATCATATAACAAATCAAAACATAACACACACACACACACACACATATACAAACATGATCTGCTACATTCTGCAAATGAATTCCATAGTTCTTTCTCTGAGTGTGGAAGGTATTTTGTCTTAGAAAACCATTGGGAATTTTTTTTTTAAGTTCTTGCGTTATTACGAAGTTCCAAGTCTACCAGAAAAAACTCTTGCACACTGTGGTCGTTGCTGTGCACAAAGTTTTCCTGGTTCTGCTCCTTTCGCTCAACATCAGATTATATAAGTCCTTCTAGGCCTCTCTGAAGTCTTCTTGTTCATCATTTCTTATGGCACAATAGTACTCCATTATTGATATTTCTAAAATGAATTTTTTTATGGTTCTTTCTCCCCCCCTCCCCCCCATCACCCACATCCTGGAAGAACCATTTCATAAAATATAAGGAAAAAAATAAGAGATGAAGAACAGAAGTGAAGGGAAGGGGCAACTAGATGGTACAATGGATAGATCATTGATCCTGGAGTCTGGAAGACTCATCTTCCTGAGTTCAAGTCTAAGCTTAGAACCTTACTAGCTATGTTTGCCTCAGTTTCCTCATCTACAAATTGAGCTGGAGAAGGAAATGGCAAACCCCTTCAGTATCTCTGCCAAGAAAACCTCAGATGGGGTCATGAAGAGTTGGATACAACTGAATAATGACTCAGCAGCAACTTGGCTGAAGAGCACCTGAGCCCTGCTGGGATAGAAGTTGATGTCTTTTTGGCACTCACGAGGTCAGAAGGAAAACAGATGTCAACAGGGAACAGTCGTGAATCAGATTTTCATAGACTTTTAGAGAAAATGATGGCTGATACCAATAGGAGACTGCTGTGTCTTTCGTAGAGGAAGTTGGTTTGGACCAGCGAAATGTTATTCTTTTCACAATTGCTTAAAAAGGACTGAGGAGCAAGGGGCAGGGAGAGTGGACCGCCTAATTCTGCTGGTAGGTGGGCAGTACTTGATGTTTGGTTTTATTAAGCTTAGCATAAATTCATCATGGAGTGCTGGGGCCATGCTGGTCCAACTGGTTTTCACTGGTTCATAAGAAGAAAAAAAATAAGCTAATCCAAACATAAAAAATGTCATATTTAGCCGCTGTGGAGGACCCCTATCCCCAACCTCACACCTCTGCAAAGAAGTTGAGGGGAGTGTCTTTTTCGGACTGTTCTTTGAGTACAAGCTTTAATTGTTGTTATAAGTTCTCAACACTCAGTTTTGGTTGCTTTTTAGTGGTTGCTTTTCCCATTAACAGTGTTATAGTCACTATATAGATTGTTTTTTCCTTCCGACTTCACTTTGCATCAGTGCTTAACTCTTAATACACTTCACTTTTCTTACTATGAGGGTTGAGGCATGAAACTGATTTTCTAGGAAAGCCATTGTCGTAGCCATGTTGTGTCATGTTATTTCATGTTCCTAATGCAGGTGGTAATATTTGCTTTTACTTTTCAAGATTGATTCCCCAGAGTCTATTTACTCCCTAAGAAATTACATTTCTAGTTTGAGTTGCTATCACCAGGTAGATGCCTTTGCCTGGTTATACTGTCATGGTCTCAATGGCTTTTCATGGGTGTGGATAATTGGATAGACCATCCACTAAGGAATTTACAGATTATAACTCGTGATTGTGGATAGGAAGTCATTTTTTTTTTTTTTTAAAAAGGAAGGTATTCAGGTAATGAGGAAAAATAGCAAGCTAATAATCTCTACTATATGTAAAATGATATTAACCTTGGAGCAAGATTTAAAGAAGTAAATCTACAAAGGTTTAAGATTTTACAAATATTTCTTATCAGTACCTAATTAATTTGCGATAGTTCTATATCCCAGGATTAATTAGAAAACAACTTCCAACTTACTTCGAACCTTGTCTTAGGATCAAAAGTAAAGCTCTTATTTCCTTTCTCCTATTTTTAATTTTCTCAACTTGCTGGTTCAGTGCACTGTATCATATGCCCTAATAACCATTCCCTCTCTGTTTATTTTTATGAGAAAGAGACTGGATTTCTTTTCCACTCAGCTTCTTGCTTTATATACCGTGTTAAAATTGAAAAGAGAAGGGAGAGATGATTATATCATCTCTCCATGGATGTTCATGATCCCAAAGCATCCTAAGATTGTCCCTTTGCAATCAGGTAAAGTTTTTGTTGATTCTTGGAATTCTTTTCCCCTGCTTACCTCTCCTTAGAAGATAGGTGCTAACGTTACTCTTTGTGACTTACATCTATTTCAAATAATTTTCTTGACTAACCTCTTCAGACTTTTAGCTTGTTTCCAAATCTTTTTGATCAATTTCCCCATTTATTTAAGATATTTAACAACATTTTAAAACACATTGAAACATAACAAACAGGTTTTCATTATTTCGCTTGAGATTCTTGACTTGTCTCTCTAGATGAATTTTGGTCTTTTTTCCCTAACCCTAGAAAGTAATCTTTTGGTGGTTTGTTTGGTATGACACCAAATAATTAATTTAGACAGTATTGCCATTTTTATTATACTGGCTCACCTTACCCATGAGTAATTAATATTGCATTAATTGTGTCTATTTTTAATAAGAAATAGATTTTAAATTCCATTTACAGGATTCTCCATCCAGGTATATGTGTTGGAGAGAAATGTCTCCTTTCCTTTACTAAATTTTCCCTTTTCTCACACTTCTTTTGCTTCAAAGTGGCAAAACCTGCTCTGTTCCTACTGCCTTCCTACTTCAGCTTTGTCCTATTTTGCATATGACTTCATGGTTACCCATGAAGGCTTTGTTTGTTTTTTCTTTTGTTGTCATAAAGAAGTCTACGTTTGTAACACTTGAAAAGAGTGAGCCCTCAGTTGACAAGTGTGGCTGTGCATTGACCTGAATCCTTCCTAGATATGTGGGCACTATTAAATGCTACAGAGGATGGATGGAGCCATTTTGGTACTGGCCCATACACTGCAATAACCTCTTGCTCCTAGCATTTTGCTTGTCATAGGGGTGCTAACTTTCAGTAGAAAAAGAATAGGAGAAATAAAGTAAAGTATGGTCACTGTAAACAAGGGAAACGGAGGAAGTCGATTTAGAAGATCCCGTCGATATATGACAACAATATGTTTGTAACTTTTTGGTCCTTTTCCTATTTTTGCAGTTATCCGTATTTCCTCTGTTTTGTTTAATTCAGATAGCTCTGAGAGACTGAGGGTGTGAAGGGCGCCTACCTCAAGCCTTCCAGTATCCCCTGGTACTTTTCTTGTCTGTCTCTCCATGACTGACATTTCCTAGAAGAAGCCACAGTCCCTGAAGTCAAGCCTGTGATTTTCATGTTCTGCAACTAAACGGAAACAGAGAAAGAAAAAAAAAGTTCCTAAATCCCTTCCTTCTTGAATCCTATAATTCAGAACCAGAGTTAGAAATTAGTGTCTCTTAATTTAATTGCATCTATCTCATTCCAAACTGAGATAGGAATTAGTGTCTCTTCATTTAATTGCAACTATCTCATACCATAGTGAGAACTACCTTTGGTTGAGAAATAAGTCTTTTCTGTCTATAAAATCCAAAATGAAGGACAGACCAAAAGGACTGAAATGGACGGCTTAGACTGAGCAATTTTATATTTTAAATACTTTTTCATATAGACTTACTGACTACGTGGGGCAGCTCAGTGGCATGGTGGATGAGATCACTGGTCCTGGAGTCAGGAAGATGAGTTCAAATTTTGCCACAGACACTTCCTAGCTCAGTGTCCCTTGGGTCAGTCACTTAACTTCTGCTTTCCTCAGTTTCCTCATCTATAAAATGAGTATAATAGTAGCACCTATTTCCCGGAATTGTTTTGAGGATCAAATAAGACTAAGCACTATATAAATGCTAATTGCTACTGCTATTGCTGCTACTACTATTATCACCACCACCACCACCACTATTACTGCTACTAATAGTTAGCTTCATCCATCCCATCATTTAATATTAGAAAAAAAAGAGTAGGACACACACATCCATACATATCAAGATAGCTATAGAAAAAAATCCATTTATCTATTTCTATATCTGTATCTGTGTCTAATATCTATAGTCTATGTGTATAATAGCTGTATCTGTTATCTATATCTGTCCTTCCATGTCTATCTATCCCTACTTATCTATCCATCCATCTTTATCCATCTATATCCATCTATCTTTCTGTCTGTCTACTCATTCTATCTATTTATCTTTATCTGTCAATCTATAGCATCTGTCTAAGACGGAACCTGTGATGTCCCTAGTGTAGGCCCACTGTCTGTGTGTATACTCCCCCCACAATTGCAGATCAGCAATTCTTTCATAACTTAAAGCTTTAAATAGTTGTCCAGGGCCGTAAGTGGTTCAGTGGTTTACTTGTGATCCTACCATCAGGATATGTCAAAGGCAGATGTTTTTGACTCAGTGACTGATCCTTTTTCCACTTTAATACTGCCTCTGAAATGAGTCTACATCCTGTTTTTATTGAATAACCAATGACAATAGAAATCCATATTCTTGATGTAACAGAATGAAACCCTTTCCTTGATTACTGTGGGGCCTTTTAAAGAGAAGGATTGAGTTGGGGATGGAGAAGTAGGAGGGAGGAGGAAGAGAGAGTGAAGGGAGAATACATTTTGATTGTTTTCTCTTTTGATTATGGTGTGTGTGTGTGTATGTGTTTGTATGTGTTTGTATGTGTGTGTGTGTGTGTGTGTGTGTGTGTGTGTGTGTGTGTGATCCAAAGTACATGTACGATTGCCAAAGGGCTCACTTAACTTTGAACCTGTGCCAATATTTGTGCAACAAGTCAAATGCTTGATGTTGGGGTATTGGCCACAGCAAAATCAATTAAAGTATATAAGTAATCTGTGTTTTTATTTGCCATTTTAAACAACTTTAGAGGCAAACATTTTGTTCTTTTAAATATTATGCAGATTCTGCTTCCTCTTTTACTACAGTGTGCTATGGATCCTTATCTCCCTTTTTTTAGGGATGATATATCAAGAGGACAAGATGACTCAGGGGAGATAATTTTACTTATAGATTTTTTTTTTAAATAGGGTGTCTTAGCTCAATGATGTACTTTTCCTAACCTCAAAATTTTCACTATCGTTGAAAAGAAAACTTAGCACTATTATTTGACCAATTATTTGAAGAACTCTTCCTTTTAGGTTTTTCAGATTTCCCAGCCAAGTTAAATTTCATAAAGCAAGAGAGAGGGGAAAGGAACACTTTGATATGTTGGCTTGCAAGTCAGGCTGACTTAGAACTCCTAACTGGAAAAGTTTTATCTTTTTATAGTTGGCTCAAAAGCTTTGCCAAGTTAAAAATCCAGACCTTCCCTCCTTCATGAGCCATTTTTTGATGGACATAAATTCACTGCTTCCATTCTGCACTGCTACTTTCACATCAAGTGCGGGAGGAAGCCTTTACATCTTTCTGTGAAATACCTCTTGTCTTTCTTTCTGCTGCCCAAAGATTTGGTGTCAGCAGTTGAAGGCCAGGAGCACAGTTTGCATCACTGAAATGATCTCCTTGTTATACTTTAAGGAGGTTTAGAATCTTTCTCCCATTAGGAGTGTAGCAGGAACTGGAATTCTGAAACTCACTATGTCCGAAATGGAACTCATTATCTTTCCCCCTAAACCCTTCCCCCTCCTACCTTAACTGTTACTGGAGAGGCAACACAGTCCTTCAGGTTCAAAACCTAGGAGTCATTTGAAACTCTTTATCTTCCCTCTCCCCCTAACCCCCCAGTATCTAATCTGTTGCGAAGGCCTTTGCAATATATCTTGAATAGGCCCCCTTCTCTCATCTGACACTGCTCCCACCCTGGGAAAGGCCCTTATCACCCCATGTCCTGATTCCAGCAGTAGCCTATTGGTGGGGGATGGGGGGGAGTCTGCCTGCTTTAATTTCTCCCCCTCCAATCCATTGTCCATGAGCCACTAAAACTCAGATCCAACCATGTCACTCCCTTACTCAGCAAACTCCAGGGCTCCTTATTGCCTCCAGGATCAAATGCAAAATGCTTTTTTTGGCATTCAAAACCACAATGTAGCCCTTTCCTACTTTTCTGACCTTCTTACACCTTAACTTCTTGTCATGTACTCTTTGATCCAGTGACATTGGGTTCCTGGTCATTCCGCAAGCAGGACACTTCATCTTTTGGCTCTAGGCATTTTTTTTTCTGGTTGTCCTCTATTCCCAGAATACTCTCTCTCACTGCTTCAACTAGTGACCTCTTGGGCTTCCTGCTGGACCCAACAAAAATCCCACTGCTTCCATGGGAATTATCTCGAGAAGATCCTGCAGATCACCTGGTCAGATAATGTACCAGACCCTGAGGTCCTATCTAAAGCTGAATGCCAGACATTCCAACTCTGTTTCAGAGAGTGCAGCTCAGATGGGCTGACCATAGTGCTTAAACGCCAAGCCCATGCTTACCCCAAAGATGATTTTCTACAGTGCTCACGTGAGGTAAGTGCTCACATGGTGATCAGAAGAAGAGATATGAGGACATTCTTGAAGTCTCTCTGAAGAACTTTAGTATTGACTTCGAGACATGGGAGACGCTGGCAAAAGACTGTCCAGCATGGCATGCCCGCATCAAAGAAGAGAGGTCTTTCATGAGAAAAGCAGAATCATAGAAACATGAAGGAAATATGAGCTGTGCAATTCCAGAGTTACTTCTGCTCTTAATATTCTAATGGACCACTTGTGCCTTCCAAACTCATATTGGTCTAATCTGCCACAGCTGAACACATTATGCTCTGACCCCATTATTGGGATGTCATTGGTCTTCTTTGAAAATGAAGGATGCACAACAAAATCCTACTTTCTACAGCAAGCCTGTCCCACCTCCACCCCCAGTGCCTTCCCTAAATGAATTTGTGTGGCTTGCATTGTATGTTGTATTTATGTGTTGTCTCATGTATTAGATCATAAACTCCTTGAGGGCAGAGATTTTCTTTTGCTTCTTTTTGTATCCCTGGCATTTACTTTAGTGCCTGGCACAGAGTGAGCACTTGGTAAATATTTATTGATTGGTTGGTTGAATTGAGTTTTGCATTTGGGTCTCCTATTCCAAATGAGGGTTCTGTAGGAAAAATCTGCTTGCCCCACTTGTTACACAGTTAGGCTATGAGAAATGCCAGAGTGTGCTGGCCATTGGTTCATTTGTCCTGGATTTTGTCTCTCATTTTTTTGCCTAGAGATATTTTGGGGGATCATATGTGATGATTAGTTTCTTCCCCCAGTTCTTAGCTTATCTCATTTTTGAACCAGAAGCCATCTTAAGTATGTCTAATGTAAATGGTAATGTTCATATCTGGTGATCTGTCAATGGTTAACAAATGAACTGATATGATACAGATTTGGAATATGGAGAATCTGGTGCGTGTAATAGTTGGGAAAACTGAAGTGTAAGAGATGAAATTGCAGGGAGGAGGTGGCATGGAGGAATAGGCATTGGGGAAGGAGGTTAGATAGAAGGTGAAAAGAGATGAGCAGAACTGAGAAGGGCTTCTGTGAATCTGAGCATGAGAGGAATCATGGGAGTGCCTGGTGAAATCCAACAAAAGGTGATCTTGCATCTTCAATATTTTAAGAGGGCTAATAGTATATAGCTCTCTCTTGACCTGGGGGATAGGACTAAGAACAGAAATGAGACCACTTAGTCAGAAATCATTGAACTCAAGGTAGTGGATCCTTGGGTATATCCTTTCTTCAGATGGATGGATCTAGGCTCTGTAAGATATGTCCAGATACTCCCTTCTGTGAGGAGGAATACCTGGGTTCCAATCCCACCCCAGATACTTATCAGCTGTGTGACCTTGGGCAAGTCAGTTAACTCTCTCTTTCTCAGTTTCTGCATCTTAAAGTGGGAATAATAGTGATAATAGCAACACCTATCTCCTAGGATAAGATAAAACGAGATTATATTGTGAAATACTTTGCGAACCTTAAAGTTATATCTATTTAAATGCTATCTATTACCTGTATCCCCTAGTTCTCTTAGATTGTTGGAGTTTCTTGTACTCTAAATGCCTGACTCTTTGTTAGGATATGGACTGCTCTTTTCAGAGGAGAGTCCCTAAACTTGATAGTCTTGAGAGCTGAACCACAAAGGGGATCCCAGCCTCAAAAATCCCTTGGGTAGTGGCTGAGAACAAGACCCGCAGCCATTTCAGGGAGCTTCCCTGGGGAGCCACTGACCCCAAACATTCCTAACTCATCTTCATGACTTTTTTCTAAGCTATTAAATTTATGTATCTAATTAAATTTCCTCTTATACTTTCAATGATTTTATCTGAGGATTTATTGTTTATGTTTTCACCATGTGTTGTTGTTGTTCAGTCATGTTCAGCTCTGTAGTTTGGGGTTTTCTTGCCAGAGATACTGGGGTGGTTTGTCATTTCCTTCTCCAGTTCATTCTACAGATGAGGAAGCTGAGGCAAACAGGGTGAAGTGATTTACCCAGGGTCACACTGTAAGTATCTGAGGCCAGTTTTGAATTCATGAAAGTGTCTTCCTGGCCCCAGGCTTGGTGCTCTGGGCACTATGGTGCCACCGAGCTGCCTGTGACATGTACCACGTTAGAAAAACAAACTTCATTGATTTATTGCCTACATTGGGGAATAGAACTTCCTTTTATTTGTCTGTCATTCTTTTATTTAAAGTTTCAGTACTTGTTGGAAGCTGCTAAGTGGTGCGGTGGGTAGAGTCTTGGACTTGGAGTTAAGAAGACTCCAATTCAAATTTGATCTCAGACATTTAGCTAGTTCTGTGACCCTGGGCAAGTAATTTAGTCTCTGTCTGCCTCAGTTTCCTTAACTGCAAGATACCGATAGTAACAGCACTTGTCACACAGGGTTGTTGGGAGAATCAAATGAGATATTATCTGGAAATGCTTAGCACAATGCTTTTCATGTAGCAGGCACTGTAGACATTCTTAGTCACTAAATATTTAGTGATAAAGACCATTTTGTAAACTTTGATCCTTATAGTGTACCAAACCTGAAGAGTACTGATGTTAATTAATTCTCCATCTATCCATCCATCCATTCATCCCTATCTAATCCATTTCTGTCCTTTCTCTATCTCTGTCACCCATCCATCCATTAATCCATCTATCCATCCATCTATCCATCTTTCTGTCTGCCTGTCTGTTCTGTCTATTTATCTTTCCTATTCTATCTCTGCTCCTATGAAAGATCCTCTGTTCTCTTCATATTTGTTGTTTTTCTCTTGATTTGATGGTGGCTCTGAGATCCCCATGAAGATGGATGCCTTTAAGAAGCATTTCTTAAGCAGCTCTGTGCTAGGAAGGACATGGTGATGGCTTTAGTTTGATGGCTACTTCCTGACCCTCACCCTAGAAGTTATAGCAGCACACAGAACCATGACAATTTGAAGAGTTTGGGAGTTTTCAGTGACAGCCATGGATCGAGAAAGTAGACTAAGGTATTTCTAAAGCTATAAACATTTAAGTATGTATCATAAGAATAATTTTACTGAGACAGAGCTTAGAGAAAGGAAAAATAATTTCCTGGGGCATTGGCTAGAGTATGTGATAATTATATTCATTTGGGAAAAGAAAATGATTTTTAGAAGCTTTCCTTCTTTTCTTTCCCCTTCAACATTTTCACTTTTCTGCTTTTCCCCTTAGACTCTAGAGAGAATTCATTATCACTGGATTACAAGTTAGAGTAACTAACATAATGTCATAGATCTGTATCTCTAGAGCCAGAATATTAGAGATCATCTACTCCTTCTCTCCTGTTTTATAGATGAGGAAGCTGAGGCCAGAGAGATAAAGTGACTTTCTAAGAGTCACATAGATATGGAGGCAGAGTCAGGATTGGTACCAGGTCATCTAACTCCTACCTAGTCCCCTTTGTGCTACACCATGATGTCTCCAGTTACATCTTTGGCATTTGGAAGCATTGATCCATGGGAAAATGTCCTAGGTTTATGCTGGAAGTCCTATTCTTCTCTCTTCTGTTGTTGGTTTTAATTTTGCATATTCCACAGTTACTTTAGGACAGTACTTCCATACATGGTCCTGTTGTTTTCTCCTCTTTTCTTCCCATTTGCTGTTTTAGACTTTTCTCTTCATCTATATTTTTATTTTTCTTAATCTTACAAAAATTCTCTCTTCTTTTTTCCTCATTAATTTTCTTTCCTTCATGTGTTTTTCAGGTTCTAGTCTTTATCTCTATCTAATTAAACTATATATTTTTCTTTTTAACATGTAGACCTACCATAATGGTTGTTTCACTTATGCAGAAGTCAAACTTCTAGCGGCCAAACATCCAGAATGCTGTTGATAACTCAGATGTGGCAAGGTCTTTGAACCACCCCCCCAAATATGTGCCTAGGGACTTTATTCCTGTAGGAGGGTGCCTCAGGTCCTCATTTTGATCCTGCTGACCTAGCTTGTCTTACACTCTAGATTACATTCGAGGATGGTTTTTGAACGTCTCGAGAGGGAAATAGCTAAGATGACTTCTTCCAGGCATTTTTTTTTTCTGAGTGTGTTTATGTGTGCACACACAAGATTATTGATTTGATTAAAAAAGGAAGGGAATACTAAGTCAAGATAAAAAAAAAGTTGAATGACCCATGGAAAGGGTCATTATTAAAGAGCTGGAGTTACCTTGGAGGAAGGTCTCTAGTTGGAATGCCGCTTGTCTCTTTCTGCTGCCTCTCTTTCCTAAATCTCTTTTGTGCTTCAAATCCCATATTGGTGGATATCAAAGGATCATAGATTTGGAGCTAGAAGTCATCTAGGCCAACCCACTCTTGGCCAAGAGAGATAAACACATTGCCCAAGGTTATATGGGTACCCACATTGGGGGGACAGGCGGAAGAGTCGGGCCTTGAACCCAGGTGCCCTGACTCCAAGTATGGCCCTTTTTTCTTTTCTGTGAACCATGCTGTCTTGGATGATGTGCTCTCTAGTAGAATACAAGTTCCTTGAGGACAGAGATTGTCTGTTTCTTTTTTTTCCATTGTATTGATCTATATTGTCTTGAACATGGTGAGAGCTCAATGTTTGTGGAAATGAATCAAACTCATTTTTAATAAGATTGACTGCCTGATTTCCCACATGGAATAATGGTAGGGATTGAGGATAGGGTTATTTCTGCTAGAGGTAGACATACTGAAAGCAGCAAATAGTGATAGCTGCCGGCAGAGCTAAATATAGAACTATAAATAGCAGACAAAAGAATTCACACCTGCAAGGGCCCAGTTAGCCAAAGGCCGAGCTGCTCTGGGCAACATCAATAGACCGCAAGACTTTTCTTGTAACAGACATAACAAATATGATAGCTGATGTTCTGAATGAACACAAGTCATCAATAAGTTAAGTTGAATTCAGTATAATTTGTTTAATATGATAGGAAATATAATACATTTTAGAGAAATTTCTGTTAAAAGGGACAAAATTTTTTGACAGAGGCAGATTTTTATGTGGAAAATTCACTGATGTCAATGACCACATTCTCTAAAGATGATGAACAAAGGAGATCTTCCTATATTTTTTAGCTGTTGTGTACCACTCATCTTCTCCATCGTCTCCATTGTCATCATCACCATAAACATCAACGATCTGGCATTTGATTGGTGATCAGGTTCCCCTTCCCTAGCACTGATTGCAAATCCTCTCTGACTTGATTAGTGATATTAAGAACAAAAAGCTTTTAGGAAGCAACATTTACTTCAGAGTTAGAGTAAGAACAAACATACAAACATTCCTCCCTTCTCCATCTCCCCAACCTCCCACCTCCCAACCTCAGTGTCTCTGGTCTTTGGGGAGAGGAGGGAATTAGGTTCCCAGCTTAGTAAGTCCCCTGGACTTACATTCTAGGACCCTGACCCTAGGACTAACCTGGGCTGGTGGCAACCTCCAGCCTGGAATTCTGGGCTCTGGGTTCCCCATAGCTTGAGTTGCTAAGTCTAGGAATACAGTTTCTGCACCCAGAACTGAAAAGTGACAAAAGTAGATCAAAACTTCAATCCCATTTCTTGGGGATATCTGGCCTAGAGGGAGTGAAAGGAGGCCCTCCCTTTCCCCCATTTTACTGCATGGAATCCCTGCTATGGGCAACCAATACTTTCCTCGATGTCTCCACACATTCTGTACGCCATGCAGAGAGTGGCAAAAAATGATGTCCATCTGGTGACCAACAATCCTGGTGATGAGTCTCTACTCGTGTAGCTTGGTTGGTCCTTGGATGATGTCTGTCCATTCCACACCCAGGCGGATTCCCTAATAATGGACCAGTCATCACTTTCACTCTCCTGGGATAGCATTGTTTAACTTCTCAATGAAGCATTAAGCAGGGGACTTTATAAAAATAAAATTATAACTATTTACATTAATTTAGCACTCTTTAGTTGTGAGGAAATATCTTATTTGATCTTCACAGCAACCTTCTGAAGTAGATATTTAAGTGTTGCCTCCATCTTCAGATGACAGAATTGTTACCTGTCCGAGTAATACAGCAAGGAAGTGGATTGCAATCCAAATCTTCCTTTTGATGAGAGCAGCACACACACACACACACATACACACACACACTTGCCCTTCTCCCTCCATTATTATCATTTTGAGATAGCTAAAATGGAAAACCTAAATAATACCTAGCTAGCATTTATGTGGCATTTTTAACATTTGTCATCTCATTTGAACCTTAAGATATCGAGTGACTTGCCCAGCGCCACATGGGTAGTAAGCATCTGAGGCAGGTTTTGACCTCCAGTATTCCCAATTTCAACTCTATCACCCTATTCATTGCAATATCTAGCTGCCTCTTAAGAAGCTAACCGTTATTCTTTTTTCCTCTTTGGGGGGAATCCTTTGACCAGATGATGGGTTCATCAGAGGAATGCTGATAATATATGCTTCCTAATGAAAGGATCCTGAGCATCTCCAGAGTTGATTTAATGCTTAATGATTAATTAAACATTAGTGTTTAATGCCCTTTGCATGCTCAGTGCTGGGGATACAAGGACAGTGACAAAAATAATGCTTGCTTTCAAGGAACTTACATTCTGCTCTGGGCAGCCAATGTGCCAGTTTTATAAGTAAGCGGAATGCACAGTAGTTTGATGCATGTTGTATCAAATGACTTAAAAACTACATAAAACTGAATTTAGATGCTTCCAAAATAAATCTTCAGATTTAATTTAGTGCAGGAAAGATGAACTATGTATGGAATTTTGATCATGACAGTATCTCTTCACAGTGTTGAAGAGAGGGACACAAAGACATTTTTAAAATAAAAGAGAGATGGTTGCTTAGGAACAACCTGATATGAAAGTATAGACTATGGAGATTCAGTAATTTATTTAACGAGTGTTAGTAAGTACCACGTACGTTGTCTCTTAAAGTTCACATGGGGCCTCGTGATGGTAGAGTGGGAACCTTTGTTTATCAAAGGCATGACCTTGAACTGCACATTCCAGCCAAGCCTCCCAAACTAAAAGGGTTCCAAGCGTGAGCCTGACATCCCCTACATCTGCTGTCTGAGGAGCAGCCTGGCTAAGTTAGTAGAGGCTCATTACTAGAGGGGTGGCCATCCAAGGGGGAAGATTTTGACCACATCAGCTTTCAAAGATCATCTAGTCATCCATGTCAATAAGCACTCCCCTTCCCATGCTAAAGCTTTGCCTCTGACATTACCTTCCATTTGTCCCTCCCTTTAGAATGTAAACTTTTGAAGACAGGGACTGTTCAGCCTTTCTTTGCATCCCCAGGGCTTAGCACAGAGTAAGTATCTAATAATTGACTGTTGACTGACTGTTGACCTACTTGTTGATCTCCTATGTGCCAGGCACTGTGCTGGGCTCTGGGGACCCAAAGATAAAATCAAGACCATCCCTTAAGTCTAGGAACTTACCTTCTGCTAAGCCAGAGGAGTTGCATTCTTTCTGTGTCATTTGATAATTCAATGTTGTAACCTCCAAGCTCTTCAGAAATGAAACATGTCTGGTCAGCTTGCATAACTCCTCTTCTAGCCAGACTTGAAAATAGTTCCTTTGAGGAAGAGGCATTTTACTTTCGTTTATTTTATTTTATTCTAATCTAGTGGGATAGAGTATGGAGATAAGTAACAGATATAGTAGATGAGAACTGGCTTTGGAATTAGGAAGTTCAAAGCCTGCTTCTGACCCATACAGGCTCTGTGATCCTGGGCAAGTTATTAACCTCTTAATGGCTCAGCTACCTCTCTTAAGTTGTGTGGGATTTACTGATCTGCACTGATGGAATGAATTTTCTCATTGGAAATTCCCCATAGCAGGAGAGTCAGAAGTACCTGCAGAAAAAGGTGTTATACAACTGATTGATAATCAAAGAAAGCTGTCCTACATTCCCCAGTTCCTGCTTTCTTTGTAAAGAGGGGAGGGGAAGAGGGCTATCTTTTCTCGTCAGTTATCAATTGCAGATCAAGCCCTGTCCTGTAGAGGCCACTATGAAAGTATTAGATTTGCCATCTTTTTCCCCCCCACATATTGCAGCACTGAAGGTGCCCTGCCTGTGACTTGGCACATTTTCCCCTGTGGGTCCTGCTCTAGGATGTAGTGACCTTTCATTTTTGAGGTTAATATGAGCTCCAAGCACAACTGAAAAAGACTAAAAAATTAAATACCCACCATGTAGCTTCACATTCTTAATGTTATGGTGGCACATACCTCAGTACCCCCAGTTCCTGATGCCAGACGTTCGATAACTCTGAGTATAAGTGTCTACGGAGGTCCTAGGGCATTGCTTCTTAGATGGGGGTCAAACCCACAGGCACACAGCTGTGCACACAGACACATGGATTTTCTTCTGTGGTTCTTGCAGAGTGACAGATGGGAGTGCAAACTTTGACTTCCAAAGGACCTTAGATGATTGCCTAATGGAATATGTCAGTCAAGACACTTATTGGCTTCCTTTAGTGCTTTTAAAAAAATTGAATTGGGCCTGATTAGTTGCATCCCCTAGATTAAGTGATTTTTTAACCCCCCCTTCCACCCAATCCCTATGAAATCACCATTATCTTTATTTTGGCTCCCATTCCTGCATTCTGAAGAAGCACCACCGCGTTGCAAATCAATATCTTTCTGAAGAGACAGTGTGTTGTAAATTGCCTAGACAGCATATGCACCGTTACTCTGGCTGCAATGCTGCTGCAGAACCCGAGTAGGCTTCCTTCCTGGGAACTCCACAGGCAAGTCCATCCTGTGAAAGAAGAAAAAAAATCAAGTTTTGAAGAAATGGACAATTGCACTGCGAAAGCCCATTAGATAGCTAGATAGGGTTTCCTTTGTGTTTGCCTGGTTCATTTTTTTCACGTCTGGTCCACCGAGACTAACCTGTCTTGAGGGATTTCTGGTTTTTTTCCTGCTTCCCCCTCTCTTGGTTGTAGTACAGCCGTACCATTTCAGCTTGCTAGTGCAGAAAGATGTGAATTCAGTTGCTGAATGAGCCTGGCCTGACTGCAAACACATTGCTAGAGACATGTTAAAGAGTTGCAGGTGAATCTAGCTTGATCCAGAAAACAGCAAAACGGTAAGACTGAGCTTGTTTGGAATAGAGCAGCATTTTTCTTTTTTTAATGATGGAGCATCTTTGCTAGTCTGCATCCAGACTATGAAACACTTACAACTTGAAAAGGATTCATTTTGTGCATGTCATTTTTTCTTCTCCTTTTTTTAACTGCCAAAAAAACCCCCCAAAAAACAAAAAACCAACCCATAGGTTGATGCATGTGGTATTTAAACCTATAATGTGACATGATGCTCCACACATCGCAGAGACTCTTAAGGCTCCCTAGGATATCCCTTGTAGTTTGTAAACATCAGCATCATGTTTAGATGCGGAAGAGGCTTAAGGAATGTATCTCTTTGCTCTAGCTGAATCTTATTTGTCTTGAAACTAGCCTTATTCATTACAGCCTAAAGAGATCTCATGGATGATTTTGCCGGGGTATGCTTGGCTGCATGCCCTCTGGGACAAGTGAGTGAAGGACGGGAGACCACTTTTTCATCCGGGTAAACTGATGTCCCTGAATTCAGCCTTATCTGATCTGACTGGAATTAATATCTCTAGTACGTTTGGGAATTTTGGATCTCCCTTCCCCCCTTTCCCTTTTTGGGGGAGTGTGTACCATATCGGAGTGCACCTGCTTGAGGTGTGTGCTGCATAACAGAGGTCAATAGGTAGGTATTTTACATCATTACACCTGTGGTAGCTATCTGAAATGTTATTTGTTAATGTAGCTCTCCTGGAAATGCCTGATACCTAGTGGAGTGCTAACATTCAGAATGTTCATGGAGTACTCCAGCATGTGGGAGATCTGGGGGCAATGCATTTGCTGCTCCCAAAAGACTTTTATCTGGTCTTGTAGGAGATAAAAAAGGAAAGTTGGAAGTGCATGCTTTAGTTGGGAGGGGGCTGAGACTCTTGTTTCCTTCAGTAATGAGCACAGTGTGTTTTTGTATTGATGAAAGATGAAGGACTTCTGTTAAATGCATTGTAATACAACCCGAAGTGAGACCAGTCGATGTTCCCTGTTAGTTTATATAAGGCTTGGTTTTTTGTGGCAGTGTAGAGTACATGGTCATGTCATGTACACATCAGGACTCTCAGCACTTGAGTTTGGCACTGGAAGAGGGTGCTTTGATTCTGCGTATTAAACCACAAATAGTAATGCAAGTAAAATGTAATTGTGGAGTTGGAGGCTGAATAGTAGTTGGAGAGAACAGTAACTTCCTCTTCTAATATGGTGGGCAGAAGCCTGTTACCTTTGTAGAACTTAAAGAACTGAAGAAAGAAAACTTGCTTATATAATAATGTATTAAAAAAGAAATTTGCAACTACCTAATTTTTTTTGGATCATCCGCAGTTTTTTTTTTGGGAAAAAAATCTCCAAATATGCTATAGCACCTGATTTGCTTTCCATAGAGATGATAGTTTGCACCCAACTCAAATGGTTATTAACATGCTTTCCCCAGGAGTGTTGGTGTTTTTTTAAAATTTCAGATGTTTTCTATGAAAATGGAGATATAGAACAGCATATTCTGTCCTGAATTGCATTTTACCCTGTCTATTTAAAAAAGAAAATAACTGTTCTTATTTAGGAGATGATGCACCCTGTGTTTGCGATTTCTTTTACTATCAGAGAAGTGATATGTACAAGCTATTTTTATTTCTACTTTTTGTCTTAAATGTGAGATTTTCCCAGTCTGGGCCTTCTCGTGATTGATCTATACCTGGTTGAAAAAAAAGTAACTGAAGAGTCCTGTTTTTTTTTTTTTTAGGACAACAGACACCATGGGGTTGGTTTTTTAGGTTATGCTTTTAAAAAGATCATTTATTTATTAGAAATATTTATTAGGTAATCACTCTGAGGCACTGAACTACATGCTGTGGGTGGTATGCAGGTAAATTAGACTTGCTCCCTGCCCTGATGGACCTCAGATAGGTAATTTTCAGCACTTCCCCAATTATTGTCTTACTTTCTGATGAGTCACTAAGTCAGTGCTTCCATGATTTTTACTTTTCCTACCAAGAGTATCCCTTTCCTACCTACAGTGATTGTCTTCAGGGGCCTTAAATACACACACACATACACACATATATACTTACATGTATCTATCATATGTTTATATTTTTAAGGGTGGGAATGAAAGGAAGAGATAAGTAAGAAGGAAAAGAAGAGTCTTTTGATCAAAGAATGAGAGATAGAAAGTTGACATTTCTAAATTTTATATGGAGATGAGAACAGAACACTATTCCCCCTTCTAACCTCCCCCTTGTAACCTCCCCTTTCCACTTCCCCCCTCTTCCCCTACCTTCTTTCCTTGGTGAATAACACCTCTAAATTAAGGTCCTAAAATAACTAGCTTCATGACAGGGTTTGGGGCATTAGGAAATGAAAATTAGAAAAAGTTGAACTACTCTGTAGAGTTTCAGGAAAAGCAATGAGTAAGAGAGAAACCTATACCAATTTTCCTTTGAACTTTTTCTATGGTTAGGTAATTGATTAAGGTAAGTCGGGCATCTGTATTTACATGGAGCACCCCTAGGATTTTAGAGTTGGGAGGTACTTTGGAGGGCTCTGCTTAGCCTTCCTGGCAGGTACAGAGGGCCCCTCAGTGACATCCCTGACAGGTTGTCATTCTGTCTCTGCTTGAACGCTTCTGGTGACCCATGTTAATAAGGCATTCCTTTTCCAGTTTTGAATAGCTTGCTTGTTGGGCAGTCATTTTTTTCTGGGAGGCTACTTTCTCTTTGCTGAAATATTTACCAGGGAACTGAATGGTAACGTTTCTGGCCTTTTCCTTCTTTTGTTCCAGTCTCCCCTCTCTCCTGGGGCACCATCTACAGGTAGAGGATAGTATTTGTGGGGTCTTGTTCCCATAAAGGGATTCTTAGGCCTTTGGAGTAGGAGGAGACCATCCAATCTAGCAGCCTTCTCACTAAAGTAATCCATTCAGGAAGGTAGTGACTTGTCCAAGGTCAGTCATCTAACCAGGATTGGTAGCTGGCTTCCAGACTTAACCTAGATTGGTGCTTCTTCTTCTGTGGAACCTTGTCTTCTATAATAAGATATTCAAGGACCCCATCAGAGTCATTTGTCTCAATTTAGACCTAAGAAGTGGGGGATGGTAGAGGTTATGAGGGTAATGGCATATTAAACAGTTTTCCATTTGGTGAGGTAAGCCTAGCTCCATCAATAGCTTGTTCCTGCTCGAATTTCCTCCTGGTATTATTATTCCTAGATCTAGCTGGTTTTCTGACAGAGGATCATTTTCACAAAGCCCCGATTAGAGACTCCAATGCTTATTTGTCCATTTGTTTTCAGCAGCTTTTGAAATCTCAAGTTTGAGTCATTGAATGAGCATTTATAGACATCCATAGGACATACTGCTAGATCCTCGAGCATTGTTTCTATAGAGGATGAAAATAATCATATGGTAATGTGAAGTGCTTCTGCCTTCGTCTCTATCTGAATCATCCTTTGTAGAGGGGCAGCCAGTCTTAGTGGATGTGACCCTGGACTTGGAGTCGGGAAAACCTAGGTTCAGTTCCTATCTTAGACACTGGGTATTGGATTAGATATTGTCTCAGATATCCTCCAGCTCTAAGTCTAAGATCCTTGGATCTTTCCTGAGTCCTCGGTCTTCTGGCCTCTCTTAGTTTATTTGAGTTGGTTATAGAATTGTCTGAATTGAACTGTTGTAGGAGGTTGGGGGTGGTGGTGGAATGGGGAAGGGTGAGAGTTACTTTACCCAAACAGGGTAGCTTGAGAATTAAAGATGAGTTAGTTCTGTATGAATCTACTTTTAGGAAGCAGTAGGGTCAGAGAAGATCCTTAAGCTTCTGATGGATCTCCTTTGAATGCTTGGTGCTTTTCTTCTTCCCATTCCCATCCTGGTAGAGGCAGAAGCCCACACCCTGTTCAACCTTGACTCTATATGGTTCATATACTATGTGAGTACTGAAGGAGGGAAGATTTCTCACCCTCTTATCCATTCTTGCTCCATTCTGACCTCTCCCACAAAGCTATCTTTGCAGCTCCTAGGTAATTTGTAGCTCCTAGGCAATTCCTTGCTGTTGTTTTGATGGGTAATCGATTGAGGTAGATGGTGGACATCTTAAAGTGCCCTGGGAATTCTGGGCATATTGATTTAGGGCTAGAAAGGAAATCTAGAGAGTTACATGCAGTTCAGCCCCCTCATTTTACAAATGAGGAAACTCAAACTGACTCTTCCATGGTCACAGAGGCAATCTGTCATTCAAACTCATGTTGTCTGTTTCCAAATGAAGCACTCTTTCTGTTGTACCATATTTTGTTGATCAGCTCAAACTTACTGGAGTGAGAAGAGTGTGTTTTCTGTGCACTTTCATTCCTGAGTGTTTGTAACAAAGGGACCTTTTGATGAAAAAGATTTTTTAGTGGGGGGATGTCTTGGGGTATATTTTGAGGAGTTCATTTGCTTCCACTGTTTATCCTTAAATGATGTCTTGCCAAGAACAGAGTGGCTGATGGAGAAATACGACATGGAAACACTGAGTTGTGTTTTCAGATAGCAGATAAACAGCAGGGCATGGACATCTGACTGCTCTCCTTTATTCCCATTTGAGGGTTCAGTTAGGATTCCATATCGACTGTCATAGAAAATGTTCACACAGCTGGAATTTATGGGACCAGTCAGGACTTTATTAATGGGTTGCAGTCAGTTTCATTATTGTTGAGCTTTCAACTCATGATAATAGAAAGAACTGACTTTCTAGCATTAAGAGGTTTCCATCCCTCCCCGGCTCCCCCCAGGGACCTTGTTCCCTAGGCTTCTCTTCATAATCTGTGTGCATGTGTAGTGACCTCTGAGCTTCTGAAAATTTTAAGCACGTTGAAAGTCATTCAAATATTATGCTTTTATGAATTCCTTTGAGGAATCTATGTTCAAATAAGGTACTGGGTCTTGAGGCCAGAATAGAAAGAACATCAAATTTTAAATTGTGCAACATTAATATTAAAGTTAGTTACTCATCCCTCATCCTTGCATTAATAATAAGTGGAAACTTTATTTTAAAAGATGACTACTTTGGATAGGGAGACTTAAGTTGTATTTGTTTCTATCACCATCTGTTCCTGAGCAAGAAGATAGTACACAACTTTATTTCTCCTTCAGGGAAGGTATTTAAAAATATTTTTTAATCTTTATTTTTAAATGCTGTTCATATGGTTACCAGGGGAAAAGATTCATAGCCTAGTGGATCAATCAGCAACTGCAGAAGACACTTTTTGCAGGTTCCATGTTTAATGGTACTTTCTGGAGGCTTTATTTTTCATGGGGGTTGGTATTTCTCAATGAATATTTGGAAGACATAAATGTCAAAGATAGAGACCAACTTAGTTTGGTACAAAGTGGAAAGAGCTTTCAGTGAAACGGAATGAAAGGAAAAACCAAGCCTCTCCCTTAGGAATCAGTTATTTTGGCCGAAACTGTCGTTGAAAATGTTTGACTATGTCAAACACTAATAAGTACATATGAAAAGAAGAAATCCTATTGAATGAGCAAATATAATATTTCATCTCAATATTCTGTGATATTATGTTCAACATAGTTTGTTTTATTACTTCACCATGATTTTGATATTATGGAATTTTAGTTGATTTTTAGCCAAACTCTGCCAACAGGTTATTTTATGTATCTCTATGTGAAGGGGATTCTTCCAAATGTATAATGGTTCTTTCTCCATAGGTGAACAACATGATGTATGGTAATTGAATCCATGGGAACTGATGAGATTAAGTGAAATGGGATAGAGAGAAGAGTGAAGAGGGTCTCTGTGGGACATCCAGGGTTAATGGGCATGACCTGGATGAAGATCCAGCAAAGGAGGGTGGGGGGTGGTGGTCAGATAGGTGGGAAAAGCACTAGGAGAGAATAGTGTCACATAAACATGAAGAGAAGAGAGAATCAAGGAGTGTTCAGAGACTGGAGTGGTCAAGGATGAGGACTGAGAAAAGGCCATTGGGTTAGGTGATTAAGAAATTATTGATAACTTGGGAGAGAGTAGTTTCAGTTGAATGATGAGGTCAGAAGCTGGACTGTAGAGAATTCAGAAGAGAGTGAGAAGAAAGGAGATGGCAGCACCAAAAGTGGAAGGTCTTCTTGAGGAGCTTAGGTTCAAGAGCAAAGAGAAATATGGGACAACCAGTATCAGGCACTGATGGATCAAGTGAGAATTGTTTTTTTTTTTTTTTAAGAATGGAGGAGACATGAGGTTCTTTTAGGGAAAGAGTTAGTAGCTAACGAGACATTGAAAATAATTGAGAGTGGGGATGATGGAGGGAACAGTTTTGCAGAGAAGATGAGATGGAATAGGTTTACTTGGGCACATAGAGGGAAGGAAAGGGGCAGCCTCATCATGTGAGATAGAGGGGAGGCAGAAATAGTGGTAGAAGGGATCTGAGAGATGTGAATTGAGGAGAGCAAGAAGAGGAAACTCACAGATAATAGCTTCAATTTTTTTCAGCGAAGTAGGAGGGAAGGTTCTCTCTGAGAAAGTAGGAGAAGGAACAGATATGGAAAGGTGAAGAGGATTGAAAAGTTTGGGAAGAGCTACCATGGTGATTGAGATAGCAAGTCAATTAGGGAAAGGATTGCTTTGCTGCATTGAGATTACACAATATAAATTTGAAGTGGATCCAGTCAAGTTAGTTTTACTCCTGCTGCCTTCAACAGCAGATGTGTAGGAGTAAAGGCATAGTATGATTGGATGGTCACACTAATTCAGGGTTGGGTCTTAGCCAGGTAAGAATAGTGATAGAATAAAGAAGGCAAGGGATTCAAGAGGACTCTTGACTAAGGGGTTAAGATGGGAAGGGGGAGAGAGTGTAGTCAGTGTAGGAATGAGAATGATGTTGACCAGAAAGAAGAAAAAAAATATAAATTTTCTCCGATGGAGACACGGATTGATAAATCAGTAGGATAAAAGCATAATAATTTTGACATTCTGAAAAATGTCTGAACTGTTTTAGAATCATCATACATTCCTGGAGACATGAGTCAGAGGCCAGTGGGTAATGGAGAGACTTTGGGAGGGCCAACTTTCAAATCTTGACATGGGCATGAGTAGTTAATTCATGTGGAAGGCTGGATCAATGATACATCAAGAATTCCTTTCTGGACTTAGATGGGATTTACTAGTTTCTGCTGCTTGGTTTTGTAAAATAGAGAAACTATTCTAATTAGATAAGACTGTGGATGGAGGCACATAGTATCACTAGAATTGTTTCCCCAGTTTAGACTGGAAGGTTATAGTCACCTATGGGATTGGTCAAATTAATTTTTCTGTACTTGAGATCAGTTACTAGGTCTGGAGAAGGCATATACCCTTTATTGAGCCCCTGCATGTTTCTTTTAGGCCTTCGTAAAATTCATTATAATGTTATTGGGGAAAACCTGTGGATAAAGTTATATATATATATACACACATGTATATGCATGTGTATGTGTATGTGTATATATGCACACATATATAGTTGTGTATATATACAGTTTTATATAACTAGATGTATGTTTATATGCATTTATAACTATATATGTGTATGTGTGTATGTATGTATATACATATATATGTGTATATATATGTATATATATATATATATATATATATATATAGTCATGTATACAAAGAATATATGGGAAAAAAACCTGATTCTACTGCTAGAGCCTTGGCAAACTGTGGTCTGAAATTCCCATAATCTTTTAGGGGAAAGGATGTAGAAAAAAACAATTATACCTGATGAATATTGAAATGTTCGTCTTCCATGCTTTTCAGAGATTCAGAAATGGATTTCTTGGTTTGAAGGGTTTTTCCTCTCTACTTCCATTGTGCCCTTAATCCCTCATTTGAACACGCTGTAGAATCCCATTATAAACTGCTCATTATTACATGAATTATCTCAGATCAAATCATGCTCTCCAGAACGTAACAACCCTCAGAAAAGGTTTCACTATAACACAGCCTAGAACACAGGTCTCAGAGCTGTCTCCCCCAGAATCATGATTTGTAGAGATAACTCTGTATTTCTGCATGATTTTGAAACCACATGATCTAAGTATTCATCAAAAGATCTTGGTTATGTTTAATCTAGAAAAGAGAGGATTTTGGGAGAAATGGTCATCATCTTCGAAGTTTGTCATGTGGAAGAGATATTCAACTTCTCTCTGGGGGCAAAGAGGACAATTGGAAATTACAGGGAAGCTACATTTTTTAATTTTAACAAGAATCTTTTATTAACTAGCAAGTAGCAAGTCAAGCAGATAGGAGGAGAAACAAGAGAGAGAAATCCTAACAACTCAAAGAGTAAATGGTCAGCTGGGATAACAGCTGCAGAGGTAAAAAAAGATGAAAATTGAGAAGAGGCATGAGGTGTGCTTATCCGTAACTGCAGAAAAGAGTTTCTGTTTAATGATGAGGATGGAAGCAATGATTCGAACATGGTAGCATCTAGAGAGAGGTTTTTTAAAAAAAATTAATTTCTTTTCAGTTTTCTACAGTCACTTCTATAAGTCTTAAATTTTCTCCCCCTCCCTCCCTCTTCCTTCCCCTAGGGGGCATGCAGTCTTATATGGGTTGTACACATACATTCTTATTAAACATATTTTCACATTAGTCATGTTGCATAGAAGAATTAAAATGAATGGGAGAAACCATGAGAAAAACCAAACCAAAACAAAACATAAAACAAGAGAGAATAATCTACTTCATTCCGTGATCCAGTTCCATAGTTCTTTCCCTGGATGTGGAAGGCATTTTGCCTCAAGTCCTTTGGGAATGTTTTAGGTCCTTGCATTGCTGTGAAGGACTAAGTCTATCAGAAACAGTCCTTGCACACTGTGGCTGTTCCTGTGTACAGTGTTGTCCTGGTTCTGCTCCTTTCACTCAGCATCAGTTGATATAAGTCCTTCCAGGCCTCTCTGAAGTCCAATTGTTCATCATTTCTTATAGCATAATAGTATTCCATTACATTTATAAACCACAGCTTGTTCAGCCATTCTCCAATTGATGGGCATCCCCTTGATTTCCAGTTCTTGACCACCACAAAGAGAGCTGCTATAAATAATTTTGTACATGTAGGACCTTTTCCCATTTTTATGATCCCCTTGGGATACAGTCCCAGAAGTGATATTGCTGGGTCAAAGGGGATGCACATTTTTGTAGCTCTTTGGGCATAGTTCCAAATTGCTCTCCAGAATGGTTGGATCAGCTCACAGCTCCACCAACAATGAATTAGTGTTCCAACTCTCCCACATCTTCTCCAACATTTAGCAACATCCTGTTTGATCATGTTAGCCAATCTGGTAAGTGTGATGTGGTGTCTCAGAGTTGTTTTGATTTGCATCTCTCTAATCAATGGTGATTTAGAGCATTTTTTCATATGACTATAAATAGCTTTAATTTCTTCCTCTGAAAACTGCCTGTTCATATGCTTTGACCATTTATCAATTGGGGAATGACTTGTGTTCTTGTAAATTTTATTCAGTTCTCTATATATTTTAGAAATGAGGCTTTTATCACAGACACTAGTTGCAAAAATTCTTTCACAGTTTTCTGCTTACCTCCTAATCTTAGTTGCATTGGGTTTATTTTTGCAAAAAAATTTCAATTTAGTGTAATCAAAATTATCCATTTTGCACTTTATAATGTTCTTTATCTTTTGTTTGGTCATAAATTTCTCCATTCTCCATGAATCTGACAAATACACTATTCCTTGCTCTCTTAATTTGTTTATAGCATCAGCCTTTATGGCTAGATCATGTATCCATTTAGACTTTATTATTATGTATGGTGTCATTGGTCTATGCCCAGTTTCCACCACACTGTTATCTAGTTTTCTCAGCAGTTTTTGTCAAACAGTGAGTTTTTATCTCAGAAGTTGAGATCCTTCAATTTATCAAATAGTAGACTGCTATATTCATTGACTACTGTTTCTTGAGTACCTAACCTACTCCACTGAACTACTCCTTAAATTTCTTAGCTAGTATGAAGTGGTTTTGATGATTGCTGCTTTATAATACAATTTGAGATCTAGTAGGAGTAGGCCACCTGCCCCAGCATTTCTTTTTATTAATTCCCATGATATTCTGAACATTTTGTTCTCCCAAATGTATTTTGATATTATTTTTTCTAGCTCTAGAAAATAATTTTCTGGTTGTTTGATTGGTTTGGCACTTGGTAAGTAAATTAATTTAGGTAGAATTATCATTTTTATTATATTAGCTCAGCCTATCCATGAGCAACTTATGTTTTTCCATTAACTTAGATCTGACTTTATTTGTGTAAAAAGTGTTTTGTAATTGTGTTCATATAGTCCCTAGGTTTGTTTTGGCAGGTATAAAATATCCCAGATATTTTATGGTGTCTACCAGAACTTTAAATGGGATTTCTCTTTCTATTTCTTGCTGTTCGGCTTTGTTAGTAATATGTAGAAATGCAGATGATTTATGTGGGTTTATTTTGTAACCTGCAACTTTGCCAAAGTTGTTTATTATTTCAAGTAGTTTTTTACTTGATTCTCTGGAATTCTCTAAGTATATCATAGTATTGTTTGCAAAGAGTGATAACTTAGTTTCTTCTTCACTTATTCTAAATCCTTCAATTTCTTTTTCTTCTCTTATTGCTAAAGCTGACATTTCTAGCACCATATTGAATAATGGTTATAATGGACCTCCTTGTTTCTGATCTTACTAGAAATGCATCTAGCTTTTCTCCATTTCATGTAATGTTTGCTGATGGTTTTAGGTAGGTACTGCTTATTATTTTAAGGAAGGTTCCATTTATTCCTATGCTCTCCAGTGTTTTCAATAGGAATGGGTGTTGTATTTTGTCAAAAGCTTTTTCTGCATCTATTGACATAATAAGGGGTGGGTGTGCTGATAGGCAACAGAAAAGTATCCAGTAGATAAGGAGAGGGAACATTAGAGATAACACACATCTATCTACATATCCACAATATACATGTGTCTATGTGCCTTTAATTTTCTAACCATAAAATAAGGAAAAATAATTACATGAAATTATTGTAGAATATTATATTAGAATTCAGAGTGGAGAAATAACAAGGATTATAATGGGGTCAGTCTATTGGTGAAGATGGGAGGGAAGGGGATCAAGGTCTTTCCAAGGCAAAGAGGGAACTCTTGTAGAAGAGCCGTAATTTTTCAGTTAAGTATTACAAGGTGAGGTTTTCAGCAGAGTCTGGGGGAAGAGAGGGGCTGGGGAAATGTCAAGAGAGAAGAAAAGGTTTGGAGCAGCTGTGATGAGTGTGATAGGGAATCAGTTGGGAAAGAATAAAAGGATTGTCTGGCTGTAGGAATGGACTAGTTAAGACTTACTAACAGAAATTGATGGTAGAGTGGCTTCAGTCATTTGAGTTTTTTTTAAACAGTATTTTGTTTTCCCCCAATTACATGTAAAAACTATTTTTAACTTTTTAACAAAAGTTTTGAGTCCCAAATTCTATCTCTTTCTCCTTCCTCTCCCCCTTCCCTGAGATGGTAAGCAACGTGCTACAGGTTACCCACGTGCAATCATTTCAAACATATTTCCATATTAGTCCTTTTGTGGAAGAAAACTTGAACCAAAAAAGGAAGAAAATGAAAAATAGTATCTTTAGAGTTTTGTGATTTCCTCCAGTCATTTCCAGCAGCACCTGAGTAGAACTGAAAGAGGCAGATGATGGGAGTAATGCTGTGTTAGGATTTGATGGGGGCATAATTGATTGTAGGACAGTGGAGCAATGGATTTAAGAATAAAGGGTAGGGTAGTGTTGGAATTGGTCCAGTAAGAAGTCAAGATTGGGAAGGGAAGAGAGTGTACTGAGGAATAATAGGACTGCCAATGACTGTGAGGATGAAAAGTAGGTATAGGAGCCATGAGGTATAAGGAGAAATGGAAATAAATGGTCAAATAAAGAAAAATCAGAGTTCTTGAAAATGGAATTGGAATATTTGTGGGTGGTGGCAGTCAAGGATATGATCATCCCTTGAGGTTTGATGGAGGAATAGGTCATGGATACTGATTAGATTGACTAACTGGGAAGTTAAGATATTGGAGGAAACGTGAGCATGTATGGTGAAATCCCCCAGGATGAGGAAGGGTTATTGGGGGTAGAGAGGAATATGGTGAGCCAGGCACTGAATTCATTGAGAAACGAGGGAGAATGTTCTGGGGATCAGCTGTCAGATTGGGTGATGGATTTAGATGGACAGAGCAATCCAGAAATAGAATGAGCTGCTTCTCTCTCCTCTCTTTCCCTGGCTATTAGTGTTACCTTAAAAAAAAAAAAAAACAAACCACACCTATTTTGTCTTTACTTTGCATATATTTAAATTGAATGTAACTCATTCCCTCTCTGTACCACCTCTTGGCCTCCCTTGCACCCCCAAACTTTCTTTTTTTCTTTGTATTCCTAGAACCTGGTACTATATCTGACCCATAAATGGTTGTTGATCATTCACCTCTTATGGTAATAAGTTTCCATTACTATAAGGTGTTCAGTGTAGGGCTAGGCTGGTGCTTGGATTGAGAGAAAGAATTCCTTCCTTAGGAGTTTGGCTGGATGGGCTATGATATCATTTCTAAATCACAGGGCTACAATTACCATGAAGAAATTTAGAAAAGTGTATGGAAATGGGCATCTTTATACATGTAGGCACACACCTATTTCTATATGCCCAGTTTGGTATATCTGTACCTATAATTTTATAATCATGAAAGAAGGAAAAAGCAATTAAATGAAGTTACTTTAGTTACATATATTAGAATTCAGACTGCTGGGAAAACATCTAAATGTTTCATAATGGAATTAGCAACACAATTATCAAACCTGTAGGAGGTAATCACTGAAGCTGAATGAGGATTATAGCAAAAATACTTTCAGAGCAGCAGCATAAAGGGCCATCGTATTCTGAATGGGCACTATCCATGCCCATTAGCCCATAGATCCAGGCAAGAAGTGGAGGAAATTAGGTCAGACCCCAAAGAAAGAATGTTTCTTAAAGTAAGAGAATGATCCACAGTGTTAGAAATGAAATCCTCTGGGCCATGGAAGGCTAGTGTGGGAGGAAGTGTGGGGCAGTGGGTAGAGCAGCCTCCAAGACAGGAAGGTCTGAGGTCTCGTGTTGTCTTTGACACATCCTGGCCTTGTGACCTTGGAGCAATCTCCTAGGCAGCTCTGGAAGACAGTAAATTACAGGGCAGTGCAGACTTACCTTGTCCCAGACAATTTCCTTACCTATCCCAACGAAGTCACAGGTATGGTCCCTCTCCCATCATTTTCTGTCTGTGGAAGTTTATTAACAGAATTTTAGCAATGTTCTATTCAAAAAGAAGGACTGGTCAGTAAAAAAAAAAAACAACATCTTTTCGTAGACTGATAAAATGGGAAAGGGAAGGGGGAAGGGAATAGGCATTTTTATAGTGCCTACTATGTGTCAGATCCTGTGCTAAGCACTTTACTAACATTATTTCATTTGCTCCTCACAACACCCCTGGGAGGTAGGCCCTGCTATTATCTTCATCTTACACTTGAAGGAACTGAGTCAAGCAGATTAATTGACTAGTCTAGGTCTCACAGCTGCTAAGTGTCTGAATCCGGATTTTAACTCAGGTCTTTCTGACTCCAGGACTAGTACTCAATCCATAAGAATGGTAGTAATTTTTCTCATTAGCATAATTTTCTTACTCAGCTTTCTTTAGTTTATTTACATACATGTAAATAATAGATACAGATACGTGTGTATATGTATGTATATATGTGTGTGTATGTGTATATATATTCTTTTATTTTGGGAGGAGATCTACTTTTATAAAAAATAATCATTCCACAAGTATTGTTCATCCACTCTGGCTTGACCTTGTCCTAGATGCTATAAGGGAGCCACAAAACAATCATTGGGCATGGTCCCTGCTCCCCCGAAGTTTACATTTTGGTGGGGAGAGACATACCTAAGACATACCCTACTGATAATAAACAATATGAAGTTATATAGAATTAATTTAAAGCAATGAACTATGCAGCTAACAAAAAAAAATCCTTAGGAGTGAATAGATGGAGGAGATTTTTCTATGTAAGGATTCGTGTTATTTTTGGAAGGAGGGATAGGATTTAGATAAGCAGTGGATATGAATGAAGACATTGAGGTGGGAGTGATTGTGGCTCAAGATGTTGATGAGTAATGAGTTATGAAGACCCTGGAACAGGGTCTTGTATGTAGTAGGTGCTTGGTCAGTGTTGTTAGTCCTTTGTTTTCGAAGAGGACCAATGACACCCCGGGGTGATGCCTTGACTTGTGCATGAATTGGATTTAAGTGACACAGACTTGCACAGAGTCATCGCCCTCACCTTCTCCTCCAGAGTCCAGTGGTAGGACAAAAGTCAGTGAGTATCTGTTAGGCTGAAGAGAGATGACCTTAAAAACCAGGCAGGAGAGTTTGGACTTAGAAATAGGGAGCCACTGAAAATGTTGTTTTTTCTTGTAGCAGAGAAGTTGACATGGAGAAAATGATGTTTAAAGATGATTCATTACACTAAACTGGATGAATTAGAAGGCAGAAAATTCCATGAGTGCTAAGAAGTTGTAGGAGTGTTCCAGGTGTGAGCCATGTCCAAGTTTGAGGAGTAAGCACCATTAGTAGGAATAATACAATGATAGTAAAAATAATTACAAGAGCTGAACTTTGGCCAGTGCCTTTACCATTTGTAAAGGCCATTCTCGGCAGCCCTTTGAGGTCGGGGCCATCTTCATCATCCTCGTCTTCCTGACTCTGTGCCCAGCCCTCAGGCTGGGCACCTAGCTGTGTGGAAACGAAACCACACTTTGAACAGAAAATGGATGGCAGTGAGCGATGAGGAGCAGAGGTACACTCATTTATAAAGGATGTGCTATTAGATATTTCGCAAGGCTGTTTTAAAAAGAATGTATTTTCATAATAGAATAGCATTCGAGATTTCTCAAATTATTTTCTTTACACGAAGGTTTTACTGATGTTCACTTACTTCACGATGACCTATCTCCTAACTCCAAAATGACTGACCCTCACACTGTACCTGGAGGCTACCTCTCTAAGAAAAGGAGAGAAGCATGCTTCTCTGACTTCACAGAAGCCACATTGGTCATTGTATTAATGGATGTATTATTATGTTGATACTTATCAGTAATTAATTTTGATATTTTCCTTTGTTCTCCTGGTTCTGTTTAATTCACTTTACATCAGTGCAAACAAGTCTTCCCAAGCTTCTCCACATTTTTCATATTCACTCTTTCCCATAGTGCAATACTGTTATCTTGCATTTTTATACCACAACCATCCTCTTCAAATTGTTTTTCCTGTTAATAGGCACGTAGACCTTGCCTAGTGTTTTCTGCTTAAGCAGTGATTTCAAATCATACCTGGATTACTTCAGCCCCACTTTTTTTTTTCCAGGAAGCAGCTGTCCTTTACAAAGGGAAGGGAAATATATTTTTTTCCCCCAAAAATGCGATTGAAGGGTCGCTTGCCCAAAGTAAGTCAACTAGCTTGGTTGCCCAGCAGCGCCTCCTCCTCGTTTCCCAGTGATATCTCGTTCACCATCACCCAGAGCTTTGCTATAGAGCTGTCACTTGCTGTGAAATTGGGGGGGGGGGGTATGATCAAATTCTCTGATAAACAGTTTGCTGCATGTGGGACTGTGCTGCGGTCACCAGAGTTTTCATTGTTCTTGATATATGTCAATGAAAATGGCAGCAGTTCATGAAAGAATGAAGTATGGGGAGGCCAGGTACAAGGAATGGAGCGATGTTCAGTCAGGAGGACAAGCCCTTCCCTGTACTTACAGTGTAAAAAGTAGCAATACTAGATGTTGCTGGAGTTTATTTCAGATATGATATGGAGCATTACCAAAGGGACTTCTATTTCCATTGGTCCTCATTGGAAGTCAGTAACTCATTGGTGCTTGGGTGGTGTTTTATCATTTTCTAGGCTCTTTCTTGTCCATTAACTCCGATGTTTGTAAGCAGTCCTGTGAGGTGGACAAAATAGGCATTATTATTAACTCCATTTTAAAGATCCATGAAACTGAGGCTCAGAGAGATTGTGATTTGTAGTTGTTGGGCTAGGTCGACTGAAGTTTTAGCCTGAGGTAGACAGGAATTTAAAAGCACCTTGAAGGATCATGCTGTGTTAATTGACAGAGCATATTTTAAAGACATCCATAAGGCAAAGAAATTAGTAGGATGAAGGTTTTTATTTCAAAGAAAAATTATATTTCTCACATCACTTGGTGCTCCTGGTTCTTCTAATGTTAAAGTATTCAGTCTTTGAAGGGCTTTCATGTAGAAAAGGGAGTGATTAAGTTTATTCTTTTCTCCCCTAAAGGACAGGATCGGGAACAGTGGGGTGGAAGTGCAGAGAGGTAGATTTAGGTTTCATTTCCTTACAAGCTTCCTAACAATTAACGTCTTGTCCAAACGTAGGACGGGCTGCCCAGGGGAGGTGATGGGTTCCTGGTTACTATGAGGCTGGTTCATTGCACTGAATGACCTTGGAGGTCTCTTCTAGCTCTGAGATTTTTTTTTTGATTTTTTTTTTTTTAACTTTGATTAGTGTCATACTTGAGGCAGTACTGGCATCTAAACCTGGGTTTTCTGTCAAACCAGACTTCCCCATAGGTACACAGGAAAGGGTAAAAATGGTGCTGTCTCTCTCACTGAAGTTGCCCTACAGATAAAATAAATTCCTAGCAAAAACAGCACTTACTGCTTTAAAAAAAAAAAGACCTGAGTTCAAATATAACTTCAGACACTTACTAGCTGTGTGACCCAGGACAAGTCACTCAACCTTGTTTGCCTCAGTTTCCTCCTCTCAAAAATGAACTGGAAAGGAAGTGGCAAACCACTCTAGTATCTGCCAGGAAAACCCCAAATGGGATCACGGAGAGTCAGACATGACTGAAAAAGAGAGGGGCTGAGGAGACAGTATGTTGGACATGGAATCTGGGAGATGAGTTTAAATTCCCCTTGAGCTCTCCATTATCCAGCTAAGTACTGCCATGTCAGAGATGAAGATGATGGTGCAATTTGTAGAGAGGAAATGACCCATGGCTATAGAGAAGGAGGTATGGTCTCTTCAAGACTTCAAGTTTGAGAAACCATTTCTATTTCCAGCTTCAACCTTGATTATAATAGAGTAGTTTCAAGACAAGTAGGTAATCCCATGCCCCAAGCCCACGAAAATGTACGCCAGGAGAAAGTGGTTGATGTTTGGGGACAATTTTTAGTTAAAATGAATTCATTTGAAATGAACGCCAACCTTAGCTGAATTAAGTTGTGTTCTTTCCAGTCTACTGCTGTGAGTTTGGGAGACAAGTTGTCTGGTTTTTACATGGCTCGAAGCAAAAAATCGTAGGTCAAACTGTGACTTTTGCAGCCTGCAACACTGTTTGAATTCCTAACAATTCTTACAGGGCTTTGAGCTAGCCAGCTAATGAATAGACTGCAGTTAATGATGAGTGAACCTCAAAATAATTGGTTCAGATAAGCACCCAGAGGTACTAATGCATCTCTGAGCTCATGGGTACTTCTTGGATCTGTTGAATTCATTTAGAAAAAAAAAGAAGAAAAGAACAGAAGCATGTTTTGGCATTTGCAGTGCTTTTCATCTGTTTTAAATACCATGAGAGCATCCTTTCTTGTGTGATTTTTTTTGTCACTTCAATATCTAAACAGAACAAAGAAATGGGAGAGAATTCAGCAGCAGAACAAGCAGTGATAGTGCCTTTATATAGTGCCTTAAGGCCTGTAAAGCACTTTACAAATAGGATCTCATTTTATCTCAGCTGTCATTGTCCCCATTTTACAGGTGAGTAAACTGAGATAGTTTAAGTGACTCGTTCAGGGTCACACAGCTAGTAAGGGTCTGAGGCTGAATTTGTAGTCAGTTCTTTCTGACTCTTACAGACCCAATACGGTACCACTGAGTCACCTTCACATAGCTATAGTCTTAATAGCTGTTGATTTCTCAAATGTTGGGTATTTTCAGCTAAGCATGGAAATTGTAGCTTCCTTATGCTCATAAATCTTACACCTAGATGACCTGTTTTTTTGACCTGTAACTCTGTGAAAGGCAATAAAAGTGACTTCAACTACAAGAACACTCCACTCTTCATTAATTAGTGCTTGAACCTTAAATTAGATACCTTCTATATTTAAAATGCTACACAAAGCATCATAGCTAAAAGAAACAGATGACATAATCCTTGCCCTCAAAGAAACTGTACTGTGGTTATCAGAAGAAAAATATGCATATGTGAAACAAGTACAGCATCCCAAATAATGCACAGTATATGTTGTAAGCTGAAAGCAGGGAAAGATTCAGAATAAAGACCTGATTAGTTTTGAGGTAGGAGGTTATTAGTACCAACAGTAACAGCTTTACTTTTTTATAATCATTAAGTATATAATCAAAAACTGCCAAGTCTATGAAACATTTGACAACAACCTTGCGAAGTGTAACATAAATATCTAAACCCAAAAGATGAGAAAACCGAGTCCCATAGAGGTCATGACTTGCTCCAAGTGACATTGGTGATATGACCATTCAGCTATGAGATAGGTTATGGCAGACTATACCAGAAGCTAGGGTTCCTTTTAGATGCTTGCTTATTAAATCCTTACTGATGGATTGATTGGTTAATAATATGATGGAAGGATTGTAACCAAGATTTTGCCATGGCTGCCAAGCTGGAGACATACAAATCGATGGCCTTTGTATAAATTGAAAAATTGCCATAGCCTCTGGTTTTCTGCTATACCTTTTCTTTATTCCTTTGTACATGATTCATCTGCCTTAATGCATATTCAAAGGCCTTCCCTTTGGAAGATAAAGGAAGATTGCATATGGAAGTTGGATAGCTGTAATTCCATGGACAGGGTCAAAACTCTCCTCCTCTTTATTGATCTTCTAAATCAAATCTCTCCCCTCTTCTTCCATGCGGTCCATCCTCTGTGTTTTCATGAATGGTGTGAATATAGATTTCCCTTATAAAACTGATTACCAGGATCAGAATGTTCAGATTTAACTAGTTGTCATGTCACAAAATTTGCAAACTGGAACCTTTTCTTGTCTTGCTTGGTAACTTCTCTTTGTAGAAAATTCCCAAATAGACATGACTTATCTTCCCTGAGAGTCCTGCCCAAACAAATTTTGAGCCTGTTTTATTCAAGTTTGCACTTGATACAGTTAAATCATGTCTTGGAGAAGATCCTTGACAAGTCTTTTAAAGCACCTACCATGTGCCAAAGCATTGTACTAGATGCTGGGGATAAAAAACAAAGATGTACATGATCACTGTCAGGGGAACAAACCTGTACATGATGTATAATTGCATACAAAACATCTATGAAGGAAGTAAAGAGGGGAAGGCACAAACAACTATGGGAATCAAGAAGGGCCTCGTGTAGTTAGATGGTCAGGAAGCTTTGAAGAAAGCCAGGGATTCTGAGAGGTGGAGGTAAGGAGGGAATGAATTCAGGATGTAGATCCCTGCTTTCAAGGGCTTTACAACTCAACGGACGGGAGAGCAAATAGCTGTGATGCAAGGTAGAATGAGAGGTCTACTCTGTGACACATTTACAGAGGCTTCTTAGGGGTGGGGAAGTGTCAGGGAGATGGAGAAGGGAAAACTTTATGGAGGCAGAGGTACCTAATTTCTCCTGAGTGGAAGGAAGAGACTGCAGAGAATGGAGGTGGGAGGAGGAAAGGGAATCCACTCTGGACCTGGTGGCAAAAACTCAGAGATGAGAGGGCAGGGTGTGCACAGGGGGCAATTGCCTATAATGAGTATGTGAAGGAGAAGTGGTAATTATGAGATAAGACTGGACAAGACAGAGTAGGCAGCAAGGGGGCAGGCATAGTGGATAGGAATGTTAGACTTGGGGTCAAGAAGACCTGGATTCAAATTCTACCTTAAAGACTTACTAGTGTTGAGTAATGACTTAAAAGACTTCCTAGCCGTCCGATGTTCCCTTGACCTCTAATTTGTAAAATGGGGAACATAGTAACCTCTACTTCACAAGATTGCTGTGCTGATCATCTGAGATAGAGTAAAAAAATGCTTTTCAAACTTGAAAGTGCTATACAAATGCTATTATTGTTGTAATGTTGCCGTTGTTATTTGTGTACTTCTGTGAGGTTGTAGAGCAGTATTGGAATGTTGTCTTTCTGCTTTACAGTGCCTGATTTTAAATTTTCCCTGCTGATTGAGCCATTAGCCCAAGCACAGAAGCAGTTCAAACAAATTCATTAAAGCAGACTTATTCCTAAGAACTCTTACCCCTTGTGGCCTTACTTATTTTTATTATAAACTTAAACAATTTTATAGGAAAACATGAACCTCATAAACATTCAACTTATGACAATTTTACAGCTAAGACATTTAGAACATGCTAATAATAATGTTAACATGTAATTTACTCTGAATCCCCTTCTGGTACTGTGATTATACATTAGCATAACTACATTCACATTACATACAGAAAATTATCTCCATTCTTACATAGAATTCACCTTACTTTTTGGATTTGCATTATTTCATGTAAATGTTTTTGTGATTTCTTCATATTCCTCACATTTGTCATCTCAGTGACAACAATACAATATTCCTTTGTATGCACCAGAATTCAATTAGCATTCATCCACCATTGTGCACATAGGTTGCTTCTACTTTCTTCCTCTTCATCTTGTAGACCATGCTGATAAACACATCTTTGAACAAAGGTGCCTTTTTGCCTTTTCAAAGCTTTCCTAGGATCTAGGCCTGGTGGCACAGGCTTGGAGTCTCTTACTCTGGAGAGGCTGAGGCTGGTGGTTTGCCTGAGTTGTTGCAGTAGGGCTAACACTGACCGCTGATCTGATGTCCACATTAGGTCCCTCACCAGTATAATAGAGTGAGCCTTTAGGAGGAGAGTCATGAGAGTGCCTAAGGAAGGGGTAACTAGTTGGGAAAATGGAGCAAGTTAAAGCTTCCATACCAATACATATTAGATTTGGGCCTGTGAGTGAGCTTTGTGTTTCTAGCCTGGCCAAGATCAAAAAGATCCTGTCTTTAAAAAGATAACAAATAAAGGAAAAAATCTTTCCTTGAAGAATATTCCCAGTTGTGGGATTATTATGTCAAAGATAGTCAGTTTTGTGACCCTTGTTGAGTGTTACTGAGTTGTTCTTCAGAAAAACACCACCATTTTGCAATGTCTTTGAATTTTTTCCCCCAAAGGCATCTGAAATAGGTGGTTCTAGAATTTCCAAGCTTTATAATCATCTCAGCATCTCATGGTGTTATTTCTTAGTTAGAGCTTGAAGAATGGAATGAGTTGACTTACATGAACACACTACATAAATGGCATTTGCCCTTAGTGATGAGATGATTGATGACTCTTTCTCATTTTGTCCCATCAACAGAGCTCACAGCCAGATCCCCAAAGTGAGGCTGTATGTGACAGCATCCAAGTCTATATAAATGTCATGTCCTTTAAGTATAAAGATGACACCATAGGGTCACTTCAGGATTCTTTGTCCCAATTTGTTTTGTGATAATAACGGCCACAGTTGACAAACCTTTCATTTTAAGTATCTGCCATCCCCACCAAATCCAAAAAAGGCAAAAATAATAGTGGTTTTGTGAGATTCACTAGAAGGGCATCAGCAGAAAAAGAAATTGGATATAAACAACTGCACGAACTGGACAGCAGTTAATTAATTTGTTGAGCTTTGATTGTAACCTTCCGTTTTCTCCATTCAAATTCCACATTGCAAGTAGCATTTTGATTGCATCATTTTCTTGCCAGGGCTGTAGTGTCCACCTTGAAAGTTATGCTGAATTATGTATTTCAAACATTTATTTTGTCCATTCACTTATTGATATACACTAGGAATTTCATTAACGCTAAGTTTAATCTACCTATCATTTGTAGGAAATACGATGCTAGGTCAGACAAGTGGTCCAATCCAGTATTATCAGTAACACCATTACCAAGGTATATTTGGTAGTTGGATATGCTTCCAGTGTGATATTGACTTAGATTAAGCACATATTCTGAACTTATCTTCTCTTTCCTTATTGTTCATGGTTTTATCTAGATTCTTTTCCAAACTGGTTTTATTTTTAGCTTGTGCCGATTTTTCATCTTACTTTGGAATATGCGGAGAAAAATAAGCCCAGCAATTGACAATAAGGAGCAGATGGCAGATAAAATGGAGACACTAAATGACTTACCTAAGGTCACACAGCAAGTTGGCAGAATGAGGAATTATGAGTTGTAGCTTATAGTTATTAAAGGAAAAATATAGTAATCATTTTAATTTAATTACTTTCATATATAAAATTAAAATATATCAAAATACCTCCTCTAGATTTTTGTCTGTTATTTCTTAGAAAAAAACAGTTGGACAGATAAAGAGTTTTGAAAGCAAGTCTCTTGCCAAAGGGGTATATTAGAAATCAAGCCTTTATTGATAATTATAATGTGGATATGAGTCTGAAGTCTGATGAATGTTTACTTAACAAATCTGTTTTTATTTTTTCTGATAAGTGTGCCACTTTGTAAATATCATTTAATTAATTTTTTGTGATGCCCTGTAAATGATTAAAAAGATTGTTTTTCTATTACCGATGGAGGGAGAACAGCTAAGACTGATATGGCTCTTAAGGGTTTGCAAAGCCCTTTATGAATATTAGCTTATCTAATCCTTATAGTAGCCCACATGTGTGATAGATGACATTATTATCCCCATTTTACAGACAAAGAAACAGAGGGTGAGTGAGATCAACGATTTACCTAGTGTAACCAGTCTATAACTTAATAGTCTTAGAGTGTTGTTCAGGACACTCACTGAGGGGTATATTGATTTGTCCAGGATCATATACCCAGTTTATGTTAAATGAAGGACTTGTCACCCAGGCCTCCACTGGAAAGTAAGTTCTGTTCTTATCTTTGGATCTCCAGTGCCTTGCATATAAAAATGCATATTGATTGACTCCTTATTCCTAGACTGGGTTTCCATTTTATTTTCCAGGTCACTTCTTTTTATTATATGTTAGTGTTATTGAAAGAGTTCTGAAAAGAGAATGTCTCAGCTCTTCCATTGTGAACTAGCTTGTTCCATCTTGATCCATCCCAGACGTTTCTGCAGAGTTTGGTACCATAGACTATCTCATTCTGGATACTCTCCCTTCTTTTGGTTTTTGTGACACTGTTATGCCTCCTGTTTCTCCTTCCTTCTGTCCAGCCACCCTTTCTCCATCTCATGTGCTGCTGGTTTGTCGTCCATATCAGACCTACTATCTATGGGCATCCCTTAAGGCTCTTTTCTTCTCTTATACTATAGTACTTTCAATCATCATCCCAGATTCCCAAATGAGTATTACTAGTCCTAGTCTCTCAGCCAATCTCCAATTATCCATTTCAAAATGTCTCTTGGACATCTAGAATTGTATCTCCTTTAGGTATTTCAAACTTAACTTGTCCCCAAATAAACTCATGATCTTTCCACTCAAACCTTACCCCCTTTACAAAATTCCCTATTCTTCTTGGGCTACCACTGTGCTTCCAATCACGTAGGCCTATATTCTCTGTGTCATCCTGAACTCCACTGCCCCACATAGCCAATTTGTTGACAAATCTTGTCATGTCTACTTTCTAAAAACCTTTCCAATATGTATGACCCCTTCTCTCCGTGCGTGCAGCTACCACAGTTGTACAGGTTCTCATAGTTTCTCACCTGGACCAAAATGGTAGTCTTCTAATCAATTTCTTGGCTTCAGGAATCTTCTCACTTGATTCCATCTTCCTATGCTCAACTGTTAAGTTGATTTTTCTAAAGCATTCATCTGATCATATTGGTCAGTGGTCGTTTTCCTTCATGCTTAAAGAGGACCAAAACAGTACCACTTATGTTGGGGTCAAGGTATAGTGTGTCTGACTGTGGCTCTTCTGTCCAGTATGAGTTTAGAATGTAATGAGCTCATGGGTGGGCCACAGAGAGTCCATATCTGATCATATTACTTCTTTACTTAGTGAATTTCAGTGGCTCCCTGCTACCTCCAGAATCAAATAGAAATATAATAAGTAAATCAAATAAATGTAATAAGATATAAAACCCTTTCTATTTCTGTGTATAATTTTTATATTCATGTAAAAATGCAAAACTTTATCATTTTTATTTCCTTAACTGGTCCTTCCTGCCTTTCCAGCCTTCTTACGCCTTACTCTCCTTCATACCTTCTGTGATGCAATTAGTTGGCTAGGTAAAGTGTTTTACAGATTGCCTGGCACATAGTAGGTAGCACATAAATGCTTTTTCCTTTCCTTTCCTTTCCTTTCTCTTCCTTCTTCTTCCTTCCCTGTTGACATTGGCCTGCTTGTAGTTTCTTGGACATAGCATTCTCTCTCAGTTCTAAGACTTTGCACTGGATGTCTCCCATGCCTCCTGTGCTGACATGTTTTTCCACTTGGTGACATTTGGGGGAATGACTGTACCTCTGAACCTCAAGTTCCCTTATTGACAAAACAGAGTTGGTTGAATTACATCTTCAAAATACTTGTAGTTCATAAAAGTCATTTGCTCTGAAATTCAGGTAATCACTATTTTTGTTAGTTTAATGACAGTGAAGAGACCTCACTGTTTTGACCTTATTAGACTCTTTTTGAAACAAACTGCATCAGAATGGTGATCAAAGACTTCCTCTGAACTTGTCTTGTTAAATTGTTAAGTGAACAGGGACGAATGATGTCACAGATGTGAAAGATGCTAACTCCTAACTTTCCCACACTTGAATATTAAGGTATGATACTGTCTGAGTCACAGCTTCTCCAAGACCTTGCTAGACAGACATCTGTTCCATTCTAATAATGCTCTGATTGAGAGGCAACCCCAGTGTGAAGATGTGTACCTCTTTTATAGTCAGTAGTTGAAAACCTGAGTTCTAGATTGCATCAGCCCATTCTTTGGACTTGTTTTGATGTCTGGAAGGAAGATTTGTGATATCACTAATCCCCTCCTGAAGAAGGAAATGCCAGACAGAGAAGAAGAGGAGCAGTAACGTGCCTGCTGCTTCAAGAAGATATCCTGAGACACTGAAAGCCTGTTATTAGAGACTTTTAAGTGAAATTGATGAGTTAAGAACCCAGATCGTTTACTTAAAAGCCTGATTTCTTTGAAGTGCAGTGTGGAGTTTTCTTCCAACCAAAGAAGACGGTTACTGACAGCAGTATAGTGAAGTAGTGATTTTAAAAAAGTGTGACCACTTTTAATTTTCTTTTCATTAGATGTGATGACAAAAAGCGCCCGTCACCTCTTTAGTGAGCTTTTGATTTCATTTATAGTGACAGATTATTTTAGAGTATTATTAAACCCTTTGCAATGATTCTATGTGTATTGGGAAAGAATTCTTCACTTTACACATGAGCTTTCATTAGTTTAGTGATCTTAGAATAAATATAAAATGCAGAGAATCTCTACTTCATTCTTTTCTCTTTTGGTTCTGTGTAGGAACTAAAACTATTTTTTTTATTCACAGAGTTTAAATTAGAAGGTGCTTATCTTTAAAACAAATAGAAAACCTAGAAAATTACACCAAATTTTAACTGCTTGTTCTTGGGATTACAAGTTTTTATCTCAGCAGGGAGGCTGGAGTTTTTGATTTTTTTTTTTTTTGATAAGCCTCTTAAACTTGTTCATACCTTATATTACTGATACACTAGAGGAGTTTAGAAGCTTTAAAATGATGGAAACTTTGAAAACACACATCTTCTTATGTTCATCATTACATCTGTAACTACTGGCTTACTGTATATTCAGATTTGTCCTCTTAATTGGTTTTTTTAGCCTTGGTTACACTTTATGAATACTGCATCTGGGAATGGATCATATAGTAAGAGAATTGTGATAAGCATAGCTTTCAAAGACCAGCTATTGTTTTGTTGTTGTTCAGCTGTGACCCCATTTGGGGTTTTCTTGGCGAAGATACTGGTTTGCCATTTCTTTCTCCAGCTCATTTTACAGATGAGGAAACTGAGGCAAGCAGGGTTAAGTAACTTGCCCAGTTTGACATAGCTAATAAGTTTCTGAGGCCAGATTTGAACTCAGGAAAATGAATCTTCCTGACTGTAGGCCTGGTAGTGTATCCTCTGTGCTACCTGACTATCCTACAAAAAGCAGCACCTGACTTGTCACATTTATGCCATTGTGTGATAGGTATAGTGATTGGACTGGTGGTTTCATTGAAATAGGAAACTCCTTTTTGGTGAAACTTTAGCTTTTTGCAACAGATGGTCTTAAAGAATTACCTCAAGTCAATCTATCCAATATTTACTAAGCTCCTACTTCGTGCCAGGCACTGTGCTAAGTGCTGGGGGTACTAGGAAAGGTAAACAACTTTGTATGACAAGATATAGATGAGAGAGAGTGGAGATGGTCTTTGAGGGAAGACATTCTGGTGGAATGGGGAAGGTGGTGTGAAGTAGGAGAAGATGGGAAATGTTGGAATAGCAAAAGTTTTAAAGAGCCTTAACTGCCAGCCAGAAGATTTTACTTTTATTATGGAGGTAGATAATAGAGAACCGCTGGAATTTATTGATCAGGGGCACCAGATCTGTCCTTGGAAAATCACTTTCATAGCCTTATGGAGGATGGATTGGCATAGGGCTAGACTTGGAGACCGGTTTGGGGGCTACTGCAGCTCTAAAGCACCCTACCTAAAATCAGAAACTTAGCAGTTGAAGTTAAGCTGCCAGGTGGTTAATTTTAATTATATTAATTTTAATAATTTTGTTTGTTTTGAATTCTATAGAGCAGTATTTATTTATCTGAAGGCTATGTTAGGTTAGGTAAAGATTTCCCCTTTTAAAATTTAATTAATTTTTAGTTTTCAATATTCATTTCTACAAGATTTTGAGTTCTAAATTTTCTCCCCATCTCTCTCTTCCCCCTACCCCAAGATGGCATGCATTCTGATTCTTCCCCCAATCTGCCCTCTTTTATCACCCCTCCCCCCTTATCCCTGTCCCCTTTACTTTCTTGTAGGTCAAGATAGATTTCTATTTCCTGTTGCCTACATCTTATTTCCTAATTGCATGTAAAAACAATTTTTTCTTTTGTAAAAATTTATCTATTTTCAGTTTTCCACATTCACTTCCACAAAATTTTGTATTTCACTTTTTCTCCCCATTTCCCCCTCCACCCACCCCAGGACAGCATGTATTCTGATTACCCTTTCCTCCAATCTTCCCTCCCTTCTATCATCTTCTCCCTTTTCCCTTCCCTTCTAGTTTCTTGTAGGGCAGGATAGATTTCTATACCTCATTGCCCATGTATCTTATTTCCTAGTTGCATGTAAAACAATTTTTAACATTTATTTTTGAAACTTTTGAGTTCCAAATTCTTTCCCTTCTTCCCTCTCCACCCACCCTCATTGTGAAGGCAAGCAGTTCAATATAGGTTATACATGTGTAGTCATGCAAAATGCTTCCATGATAGTTATGGGAAAGACTAACTATATTTCCCTTCATTCTGTCCTGCCCCCTATTTGCTCTGTTTTCTCCTTTGACCCTGTCCCTTTTCAAAAGTGTTTGCATCTGACTACCCCCTCCCCCAGTCTGCCCTCCCATCTACCATCCCTTCCCTCTTATCCCTTTCCCCCTTATTTCCTGTAGGGTAAGATACCCATCTGAGCCTCCTTAAGCCAAGGTTTTCCCTTTTTAATAGGGAAGCATCATGCATGTGTTATGGAATGTTGTTGCTAAGGAAAGCTATCAGAATAAACATTTACCAAACATTTATTGATCCTTTCTGTTGCCACTTTACCTGTCTATCTCACTGGGCCTTGGTTATAGGGTGGCCTCCCCTAGAAAGATACCTCCATAAAGGGCAGCCTGTTCCATTTCACCTTAGACAGAAATCCTTTCCCTTAAAGGTAGATATTTGAAGAAAATGGATAAACGAATGAAGAAATGAAGCATTTATTTAGCTCTTATATGCAGAATGCTGTGCTTAGTGAGGGGGATTCCTTTAGAAATATGTCAATCCCTGCTCCTATCCTATTTGGAGAGACAGAATGTGGAGGATTTTGTCAGCAAATCCGATGGAAAAGTCCCATGATCCCTAGGGTAGAATGTTAACACTTCTTCTTTAATGTCATTATTGAATGTCCCTTTTCCCAAGGCTTTTGGGTTCAGGGGCCTTGGTTTTCACTATTTGGGTCCGAGAAGGGAGGTGTTCAAGGTACTGGTAGTGGTGTTTTGGCTTGAGTGGCACATGGTGCTGACCTCACGGTGCTGCCTTTTTTCCTCTCCTCTAGGGTACCCTGTTGTCCAGGCTAGGCTGGCCTTCTTTTCTTGTGCAGAGCTGTTGGTTGACAGTTGGTGTGGATGGCTGGTCACCTTTCCACAGGAGTTGTTTCCCCAAACATGTACTGAGCACCTGTTAGGCAAAAGGGATGGTGTGGGGATACCAAGAGAAATGAAAGGCAGCCAGTGCCCTAGGGAGCATCCCATTTTAGCAGAATTTGTTAGTCTTTTCTTATTTCTGTTTCAGTTTTTCATCCTGCTTGTAATTAGGCTGTGTTGCTGTTTATCAGGAGGAGGTAATATCTGAAAGCGGTGGAAGGTGGTACATTACAATAAGTCAAGGGACAATGGTTTAGACCTCCTACAGAATACTCAGAACCCTGAGTAAATTAATGCTATTTGTCAGTACTGGTATATGTAAAGGAAGAAGGAGGAAGAGGAAAAGAAAGAAGAATGATGTCTGTGATCTCAAGTGAGAGAAAGTACCATGCTTAGTGTATGTAGGAATACATTCACTAAAGTCTTTATTCAAGGACCTTTTCGTGGTTTACAAATGATTCTGTCTTCTCTAAAGTTGTGTTCCCTTGAATGGGGACTCTGACAGTCAATCAGCTAGCATTCATTAAACGCATACTATGTGCCAGGCACATAGTGCTGACATATTCATTCAAGTGTAAAGTCTTCTTTGTGTGGGTTGTGGGTTCAGTGTTGGATTGGATTAATTGACCCCAGAGCAGCCTAATTAAAATCAGGGAAACCTAATGGAATTTCACCTTTTTTTTCAGTCATAGCTACTCTGTAAAGCCTTGATTATCAAGACGGAGGGGTGCTATATTAATTTGTATTGTACTAATATCACTTAATATATGGATCCTTGAAATTTTAAGCTAGTGAGGTACACATGAAAATATTTGCTCTTTGCATTCTGTTAAAAAAAGCCCAGTGGAATGCAAACAGAGAATCTTTTGGCTTCTTCCACCTAGGCCCTGGTGATTCTCTTTCCATGCAGTAATATGGAAATTTCCATATAGTAATCCTGCGTCTTTTAAAATCTGACACTGATAAAGCTTCTCTAATTTCTACAGCTAAAAGTTCTCTCTCCCTCCTTGAGTTTTTTCTATGCATACTCCACTCTATTTCTGTTATGGTTATTTGTATACATATACCTATCCCTCCCTGCAACATATAAACTTCCTGAGGTCAGGGACCATGTTTGTGCATCTTGTATTTACTCAGAAATGTGCCCTTTGTGTAAACATTTAATAAACATTTAATTACACATTTATTAAATATTGGGTGGGGCATAAGTTGGTAGACCAGTCATACTAGGAAGGGGTTGAAAAGAAAAGGCCTCTTGGAAGAGGTAAGATTTAAGGAGGGTTTTGATGGAAGTATAGGACATGAATTATCAGAAAGATAAGGGAGGTTAACCAATTTCATTATAGGGAGAATAGCCAGGTCCACAAATTTCAGATACCTTTAGATTTGAAAGCTATCTTAGAGATCAGATAGTTTTACCTACTCTTTTTATTTATTTCCCCACCTACTCTTAAAAGATGAGGTTGCTTAGCTTGTCTAAAGTGAAGAGCTCAGTGCTGAACCTGATACCAAGTCTCCTGACTGACCCTTAGTTCGGTCCTCTTCCTAACACACTAGAATGACTTCTCAGAAGTCATGGAAGTCACCTTTTATATTTTGCCATTTCCCTTATAAGAGAGGTGACAAGTTGATTTGCTTGGTAGAGAGTCTGTGTCAAGGGATTACAAGAAATGAGAGTGGTAATGTGGAAATCTCCAAAGACCAGACCAGTTTAGCTGCAGTGTCTTAAAGCATTCGAGCCCATGCTGCCAGTACTTCAGAAGAAGAATTTCATGTTCAAAATCAGGTTTGCGGACAATATCCTGGCAACAGTGAAAAGAAGGTTTGGAGAATGGTTAGTGAATGGAACCAAGGAGATGTGTTTTAGAAATCTAGGGAAAGAAAGGTCAAGATCTGAGAAACAAGAAGAGAGAAAGAATTGGGTAAGACCAAGTATTGAAGTAATGGTGAGAGGTGAATAAAGTCCAAGATGACTTTTAAAGTAGGCTAAACCAGGAAAGCATTGCCATCATTAATGATGGTACTGGAGGGATGGGTGGAGAATTGGGAATGTATATGTACCATGGAGAAATGGTGTTTAATTTATAGTGTTAATAAGAATTTGGGATTTCCGGTTCTGGGAGCCAAGATGGTGGAGTGATCAGTAATTGCTATCTCCCTCCCCTTGTTGACCTTGATGAGCCCAGAAAATATCTCCCTGGGAAAAACCCTGGAACAGTGGGAGCAGCATAAGGGGTAAGCAGACTCTCACCCTGTGAGGCTAGAAAGATCGCTAAGGAGGGTTCCTCTTGCTGTGGCTGAAGGCAACCAGTGCAGGATCAGAGCTGTCCCAGACAGCCCCACCTCAACAAACCAGGAGAAGATTCTGAACCCCAAAGGGGTGAAGCCAGCAGCTGTAAGCACCAGGACACGAGGCGTGCCTCAGCACCCCAGTGGAATCAGAAGACACTTGCCCATTCAGCTGAGCTTGTTATGCTTTAGCTCAGCAGAGGAACCTCCAGCCTCCAGACCACCCCTCCCCCATACTTAACAAGCTACCTCCAGGGCACCTGCAGGGAAAATCCAAAAAGACCTCACCTGACCTTTGCTTTCAAATACCAGCCAGCTCAGAACCAGGTAAGCTGCAGCATTTTAGTTTCTAGCTGAAGAACCAGAGGCCACAAAACACAAAGCCTCAAGTTTTAGGCACAAGAACTGCGGGACATAGCTCCCTGCACCATAGATGCAGAGATCTAATTTAAAAGCCAAGAAAAGGGTTGTTATCATGAGAAAGAAGCAAAACAGAAAAGACCATACAATCTTTCTGTGGGGAAAAGGACCAAAACACAAATACCAAAGAGGTCAGCATTGAGACTGTACTCCCATCTGAAACTTCAGAAGGGAATATGAACTGATCTGAAGCACAAAGAACCTTCTGGGAAGAACTCTGGAAGGATTTTAAAACCCAAATTAGAGAAATAGAAGAAAAACTGGCCAATGATTTTAAAAATATGAAAATAGAAATCTCTGAAGAGAACAACCCCTTAAAAAGGAAAATTGGACAAATGGAAAAGGAAGTACAAAACCTAACTGGTGAAAGTAACTCCTTAAAAGGAACAATTGGACAGATGGAAAAGGAGATGCAGAAGTTAGCTGAGGAAAACAATTTGAAAAAAAAAATAGAATCAGACAAGTAGAAGCTAATGAATCTATGAGACATCAAGAATCAGTCAAACAGAATCTAAAGAATGAAAAGATAGAAGAAAATGTAAAATATCTAATTTGAAAAACAACTGACCTGGAAAATAGGTACAGGAGAGAAAATCTAAGGATTATCAGTCTACCAGAAAGCCATGATGAAAAAAAGAGCCTGAACAATATCATCCAAGAAATCATCAAGGAAAATTGCCTAGAAGTCCTAGACCCAGAGGGCAAAATAGTCATCGAAAGAATCCACCATTCACCTCCTGAAAGGTACCCCAAACTAAAAACACCAAGAAATATCATCGCCAAATTCCAGAACTATCAAGTGAAAGAGAAAATACTGCAGGCAGCCAGAAAGAAACAATTCAAATATTGAGGAGCTAGTCAGGATCACACAGGACCTACATTAAAAGATCGAAGGAATTGGAATATGATATTCCACAAGGCAAAGGAGCTGGGTCTACAACCAAGAATTAATTACCCAACAAAGTTGAGCATAATATTTCAGGCAAGGAGATGGATATTTAATGAAATAAGGGATTTCCAGACCTTCCTGATGAAAAGACCAGAACTCAATAGAAAATTCAGTTTTCAAACATGGATCTCAAGAGAGGCATAAAAAGGTAAACAGGGGGAAAAACTTGTTACACAATATGGGCAAACTTTATATCCCTGTAAGGGAAGATGGTACTTGTTATTCTTGAGAATTATATCTTTATTATGAAAGGTAAAAGGGATATATTTAGATAGAGGAAGTGGGTATAAATTAAATGATGTGATGATAACGAATGTGATTTAAGGGTGTGAAGGGAGGGAAGACTGAGGGAGGCAGTGGTCAAAGTTTAAAACTCTTGTGGAGGGGAAGGAAGAACAAAAAGCATAAACAAAGGGAAAGGGGATAGAGGGAAAGACACAGATAGTAATCATAACTGTGAATGTAAATGGGATGAAGTCTCCCATAAAATGGAGATGGATACCAAAATGGATTAAAAACCATAATCCAACAATATGTTGTTTACAAGAAACACATTTGAAATGAGGAGATATGCATGAGGTAAAGGTAAAAGGTTGAAGCAGAATATATTGAGCTTCAGCTGATGTAAAAAAAGCAGGGGTAGCAATGCTAATCTCAGACAAAGTAAAAGCAGAAATAGACCTAATCAAAAGAGATAAGGAAGGAAACTACATCCTGCTAAAAGGCACCATAGCCAGTGAAGCAATTTCATTACTAACATATATGTTCCAAGTGGTATAGCATCCAAATTCTTAGAGGAGATGTTAAGGGAGTTACAGGAAGAAAAAGACAGCAAAACTATACTAGTGGGGGACCTCAAGCGCCCCCCCCCCTTGAACTTGATAAATCATACCTCAAAATAAAGAAGTCAAGGAGGTGAATAGAACTCTGGAAAAGATAGATATGATAGATCTCTGGAGAAAATTGAATGGGGATAGAGAAGAATATACCTTTTTGTCAGTGGTACATGGCACACATACAAAAACTGACCATGTACCAGGCCGTAAAGACCTCACAATCCAGTGCTGAAAGGCAGAGATAGTCAAAGTATCCTTCTCAGATCATAATACAATAAAGCTTTTAGGTAATCAAAGGCCATGGAAACATAAACCACAAAACAATTGGAAACTAAACAATCTAATCCTAAAGAATGAGTGGGTTAAACAACAAATAACAGAAACAATCAGCAACTTCATTCCAGAGAATGACAATTTTGAGACCACCTACCAAATTTTATGTGATATTGCAGAAGCAGTTCTTAAGGGAAGTTTTGTATCTTTGAATGCCTGCATGAATAAAATAGAGGAAGAGGAGATCAATGAATTGAGCATGCAGCTGGAAAAGCTTGAAAAAGAACAAATTGAAAATCTCCAAGTAAATACCAAATTAGAAATACCGAAAACCAAAGGAGAGATTAATAAAATTGAAATTAAGACAACTATTGAACTCATAAATAAAACTAAGAGTTGATTTTATGAAAAAACCAATAAAATTAATAAACCTTTGTTTGGTCAATTTGATTAAAAAAAAAGAAAGAGGAAAACCAAATTACCAGTATCAAAAATGAAAAGGGTGAACTCACCTCCAATGAGGAGGAAATTAAAACAATAATAGGAAATTGCTTTGTCCAACTGTATGCCCATAAATTCGACAATGCAAATGAGATGGATGATTATTTTAAAAGATATAAATTGCCCAGACTAACAGAAGAGGAAGTTGAATACTTAAATAACCCCATCTCAGAAAAAGAAATTGAACAAACCATCAATGAACTCCCTAGGTAAAAATCTCCAGAGCCAGATGGATTCACAAGTGAATTCTAGCAAACATTTAAAGAACAGTTAATTCCAGTACTTTATAAACTATTTGGGAAAATTGAGGAAGGAGTCCTCCCAAATTCTTTTTATGACACAAATATGGTTTTGATACCTAAACCACGAAGAGCCAAAACAGAGAAAGAAAATTATTGACCAATTTCTCCAATGAGTATAGCTGCAAAAATGTTAAATAAAATATTAGCAAAGAGAATACAGCAACTTATCACAAGAATAATACATTATGATCAGGTAGGATTTATACCAGGAATGCAGGGCTGGTTTAATATTAGGAAAACTATTAACATTATTGATCATATCAACAACAAAACTAACAGAAACCAAATGATTATCTCAATAGATACAGAAAAAGCTTTTGACAAAATACAACAGCCATTCCTATTGAAAACACTGGAGAACATGGTAATAAATAGAACTTTCCATAAAATAATAAGCAGTAACTACCTAAAACCTTCAGCAGACATTATATGCAATGGAGATAAGCTAGATGCATTTCCAGTAAGATCAGGGGAGAAACAAGGATGTCTATTATTACCACTATTATTCAATATGGCACTAGAAATGTTAGCTGTAGCAATAAGAGAAGAAAAAGAAATTGAAAGAATTAGAATAGGCAAAGAAGAAACTGAATTATCACTCTTTGCAGATGATATAATGATATAGTTAGAGAATTCCAGAGAATTAAGTAAACTAGTACTTGATATAATAAACAACTTTGGCAAAGTTGCAGGTTACAAAATAAACCCATACAAATATTCTGCATTTCTGTATATTACTAACAGCCTATCAGCAAGAGATAGAAACCGAAATCCTATTTCAAGCTATGGGAGACATTGTAAAATATCTGGAAGTCTACCTTCCAAAACAAAGCCAGGGAGTATATGAACACACTTTTCACACAAGTAAAGTCATATCTAAGTAAGTGAAAAAACTTCAGTTGCTTGTGGGTAGGCTTAGCTAATATAATTAAAATGACTATTCTACCTAAATTAATTTACTTAGTCATATTCCAATCAAACTACCAGAAAATTATTTTGTATAGCTAGAAAAAATAATATCACAATTTATGTGGAAGAATAAAAGGTCCAGAATATCAAGGGAACTAATGAAAAGAAATGCTAGGGAAGGTGCCCTAGCTCTACCAGATCTCAAATTGTATTAGAAAGCAGCAATTATCAAAAACATTTGGTACTGGCTAAGAAACAGAGGGGTAGACCAGTGGAATAGGTTAGATATCCAAGACACAGTAGACAATGAATATAAGCTGGGATAAGAACTCAGTGTTTGACAAAAATTGCTGGGAAAATTGATAACAGTGTGGTGGAAACTCGGCACAGACCAATGCCTGACATCGTACACAAGAATAAAGTCTGAATGGGTACATGATCTAGGTATAAAGATTGATACTATAAACAAATTAATGGAACAGGGAATAGTGTATTTGTGAGATTTATGGAGAAGGGAAGAATTTTTGACTAAACAGGAGATAGGAAACATTATGCAGTACAAAATGGATAATTTTGATTACATTAAATTGAAAAATTTTTACACAAACCATCCCAGTGCAACCAAGATTAGGAGGGAAGCAGAAAACTGGGAAAAATTTTTTGTACCTAGTGTCTGTGATAAAGGCCTCATTTCTCAAATATATAGAGAACTGAGTCAAATATACAAGAATACAAATCATTCCCCAAATGATAAATAAAAAGGATATGAACAAGCAATTTTCAGAGGAAAAAATCAAAGCTATCTGCAGTCATATGAAAAATGCTCTAAATCGCTATTGATTAGAGAGATACAAATCAAAACAACTCAAGATACCACATCACACCTATCAGATGGGCTGGCATGACAAAACAGGAAGATGATAAATGTTGGAGAAGATGTGGGAGAGTTGTAACACTAATTCATTGTTGGTGGAGCTGTGAGCTGATCCAGTCATTCTGGAGAGCAATTTGGAACTATGCCCAAAGGGCTACCAAAATGTGCATACCCTTTCACCCAGCAATATTGCTTCTAGGACTGTATCCCCAAGAGATTATAAAAATGGGAAAGGGTTCCACATGTACAAAAATATTTATAGCAGCACTCTTTATGGTGGCCAAAAACTGGAAATCAAGGGAATTCCCATCAATTGGGGAATGGCTGAATAAATTGTGGTATGTGAATGTAATGGAATACTATTGTGCTAGAAGAAATGAACAGGAAGACTTCAGAGAAGCCTAGAAAGACTTATATGAACTGATGGAGTGAAAGGAGCAGAACCAGGAGAACTTTATACACAGCAACAACCAAAGTTTGAGAGGATTTTTTCTGGTAGACTTAGAACTTCATTGCAATGCACAGACTTAAAACATTCCCAATGGTCTCTTCAGGCAAAATATCTTCCACATCCAGAGAAAAAACTATGGAATTAGATTGCAGAATGTAGCAGATAATTTTCTTTTTTATTACGTTTTGGTTTGTTGTATGATTTCTCCCATTCATTTTAATTCTTCTATGCAACATGACTAAGCTGAAAATGTATTTAATAGGAATGTATGTGTAGAACTTATATGAAATTGTATGCCATCTCAGGGAGGAAGAGGGGAGAGAGGAGGGAAAGGGGGAAAAATTTAAGCTATGTAGAAGTGATTGTAGAATACTGAAAACAAAATAGTAAAAAAAAAAAAAGAATTTGAGTTTTTATCAATAATTAAAAATATGGAATTATATACCTTCCACCCCTAGTCTCAGGTTTTTAGGACTGGGATTATCTAAATCAGACTACCACATGCCATCTATCCTTCTCCCTTCTTTTAGCAAACATACTCCTTGGTACTCTTGCTTATGGAAGTGGACACATCTGATCCCAGTTACATTGGCTGGACTGATTTTGACCTAAACTATAAATCTTAGTCATAATGCAATCTGACCTGACATTGATTAGCAAGGCTATTTGACACTGATGCTTCCAGATGAACAAAGAGAATAAAGTCAATATTAAAAATCAATTTTGTATCATCTATGTTTTCTTTTATGCTGGCATCACCTCTGTTAGAAGTATTGTTTAACAAAATTGATCATTTAACTAAGGAATAGTTATCTTTTAAATATTATATATTTTATTTTTGCATCATGTTCATTGCCCAATATTTCCCTTCCTCTGACATTATTTGCAGTATTCCACACCCCAGATTCCCTACCTCTGCAAAGAAGGAAGTCAAGTACCGTCTCTTATCTATTCTTGGGGGCCAAGCATGATCATTTTAAATTCATAGCTTTCATTTCAGTTGTTTTGTTACAGTTCCTTGCATTTACTTTGTGGCCGTTCCATTTTGTTTTCCTTATTTTGCTTACTTCACTTTGCATCCATTTATTTAAGTCTTCTCATGATTCTCTGTTGTCATCTTGTTTGTTGTTTCTTGGAGGACAGTAATAATTCATTACATTCCTGTATCACGGCTTGTTTAACTATTTCCCAATCAATGAATATATACTTTGCTTCTAGTCTTTCCTGTTGCTAAAAGTGCTACTAGAAAATAATTTCATATAATTGAAGCTTTTTTTTCATTTTATTTTGTTACTGACCTCCTTGAAATATTTGCTGAGCAATGAAATCTTTATCTTAAGAGGTATAGACATTTTTGTTACTTACATCACAAAATTCCAAACTTAGGAATAACTATCTTTCGAAAAAAAAGTGTTATTGATGCTTTAAAAATATTATTTCCCAATAATTCCTCTCTCCAAAATGTATCCTCTCTTTTAATAATGGTCATGTCTGATAGCATAGCTCTCATTCTACACATATAAATCAACACATCTTTGCCAAACAGAGATGTATATTAAACTAAATGTCTATCATCTGAAGTCAACATTGGTCATTTTATGAGCCAGTGACTAATATCCTTGGGTGATCTTTTCCTTTATGTTACCTTAATTTTGTACAAATTGTTTGCTTGGTTCTGCTTATTTTGATCCATATTACTTAATACAAGTCTTCCCACTTCTCTGAATTCTTTATATTCATCATTTCTCATCGTGCATTAGTATTCCATTACATTCATATATCACTTCAGCTGTTCTTTACGTGATGGATACTCAGTTTGTTGCGGGGGTTTTTTTTTGGTACCAGAGGTGGATAACTGGCTTCCTAGTCCAAAAGATCAAGGTTCAAATCTTACTTCTGATACATTTCTGACACATCTGACATTGGCCAAGGCTCTTGTTCTTTCAGTAATGGTTGCTATTATTATTATTACACTTGCAAGATCACAGGTATAATAATAATAGAAAACCTGTAAAGTTAAAAAACCTGTAAAGTCACAGGTGTTACCCATGGGACCTTTCCTTTTACTTTTGCTGTCTTTGGAATTGTAGGTCCAGTAGTAATACGTCTTGACCAATATGTATGTGTGGTTAGTGATTCCTCTGTTATACTTTGATATTGTTTTCTAGTGTAACTAGATTAACTTACAATAGCAATCTTTATTCCTGTTTTTGTTTTTTTTGTATGCTGTGAAATGTGGTGTTCCACGAATGCTTTTTAAAAAAGAAATTAAAAAAGGGATAGTTTATTTTTTGTCTTTAGCTGGCTATAAGAATATGATATAAGCTATTGCTCCAATAATATTTACTGAACGTGCTTATGACTGTTTGTTAAATTGTTTGCAAGTCTGAAGACCCCTATAGTATTTTTTAAAGAAAACTTCACTGGGTATCTTTCATAAAGGAAAACTAATAACGTCACTTTGGTTAATTAGAATCAGCTTGTGAAGAGCAGTTCGGATATAGAATTCAGGGCAGGCTGGGTACTTAATATTTAATTAAAAATAAGCCTTTGGTTTCACTGACTTGCATGGACTTTCTCCTCCTCTCTAACTTTTTATTCTGTGTACACCAAGGATATGAAATATTATTTCTATTGTCGAATTAGTCATACATTTAAAAAACAAAACAATTTATCCATCCATTTCCAGTGAAACATAGAATAATTTAATATCCTGGCTTTTTTTTGTTGTTGTTTTTTAGATTAAGCATATCTGTCAGTAAACATTTATTAAGCACCTGTAATGTGCCAAACATTGTGCCAAAGCACTTATGATATAAAAAGATGGAATAAACATTTCCTTGTTCTCAAGGGTTTCACAATCTAATAAGGGAGAAGTATACAGGCAGCTATCTACGAAGAAGCTATGTACAAACAATCAAGAAAGGAAATTCACCAGAATCAAGTGGGATTTTAGCTCGAAACTGAAGAAAGCCAGAGAAGCCAGGAGGATAATAATAATAATTAGAATAATCCAGAATAATCCAGGCATTGAAGATAGCCAGGGAGAGTGGCTGGGATTGGGAAATTGAGTATTTTATTAGAAGAACAGTGAGGAGGGCAGTGCCTTTGGCTCACAGAGTAGGGGGAGAGGGAATATAAGAAGACTGGAAAGGTATGTGTAGGGTTCTGGTTATGAAAGGCTTTGGATGCCAAGCAGAGGACTTTATATTCAATTCTGCAGGTTCTAGGGAGCCTCTGAAGTTTACTGAGTACAGAGAGGGGGGAGACTTAGCTCGACCCACACTTTAGGAATATTATTTCAGCAGCTGATTAGAGGAGGGACTGTAGCGGGGAGAGATTTGTGTCAGGGAAACTAGCTAGCAGGCTGTTATAACAGTCTAGGCATAAGGTATTACGTTCCTATACCAGTACATTGGGCAGCGTCATAGGAGAGAAGATGCATAGAGGAAAGATGCTAAGAAGGCGAAATTGACAGGCCTTGGCAACAGATGTTAGACACCTAGATTGGCATCCACCTAGCCGGGGTGACTAGTAGTATGTTGGTCTTTTCAATAATGATAGGATATTTTGCAAGTGGTTTTAATGGGAACGATCCTAAGTTCAGTTTTGGATATGTTGATGTCTTTGGAATATTTAGTTTGAGAAGTCCGTTAGGCAGTTGAAGATGAGGAGGGTGGTCAGGAGAAAAGTTAGGTCTGGATAAATAAGTCTAATAATCATCTCTATAGAAATGATAATTAAATCCAAGGGAGCTGATGAGATCACCACATTAACTAGTATGAAAGGAGAAGAGAAGGGGACAGAGCCTTTGGGGACACCTAGGCTTAGGAGGCATGACCTGGATGAAGATCTCCCAAAGGAGTGGTCAGATGGGTAGTAGGAGAACCGAAAGAGAGTGATGTCCTGAAAACATAGAAAGGCAAGAGTAAGAAGGAAAATAGGCATCTACAGTGTGAGAAGGATGAGGGCTGAGAAAAACCATTGGATTTGGCAAATAAGAGATCATCGATTACTTTGAAGAGATAATCTCTGTTGGATGATGAGATCGGAAGCCCGAGTAGAGAGAGTTAAGAGGCGAGTTAGAAGAAAGTCGGCAGAGGCCTCTCTTGTAGATAACCTTTTCAAAGACCTTAACCACAAATGCGAGGGCAGGTATAGGGCAGTAATGAGCAGGCAGAGATAGATCAAGTGAGGATTTTTTCAGGATGAAGGAGACATGGACATGTCTTAACATAATCAACTTGGTCATACTCTCCCCACACATCTGGCTGTCATTATGCAAACTCTTCTCCATCCCCTGTTGCCTGCTCCCTTATTCCCGTCTCCTTTAATCCCTCATCCCTTCTAATGCCACACTCTGAAGCTAACTACCCCTCCCCCTGTGTTCTGTGGAACAGATAGGTAACAAACTTGCTTTTATCTTACATCTTTTCCTTTCCCGTCTCATTCATTTTCTGGCTCTTCCTGAGTCCTGGCTCTCTTATAATGACCTGGTTCCCCTGGCCACCCATTCTATCACGGGTTGCATTTTCACTTATTTCCTCAAACTCACTGCTTGAGATGGGGAATTTGAAGTACTCTTGGCTCCCCACTGCCACTTTCAGGCTCTCACCTCCATCATGCAATGACTTCTCTTCCTTTGAGAGTCACTAAATCCCTGTCTTCTACTCAATCAACATTCTGTTAGTTCTTATCTACTGACCTCCAGGATTGTAAAACTAAAATGCACGTACACACTTCAATTTCTTATTAATAGCCAGTAATAATAATAATAATACCTAGCATTTTATATAGTTTTTGAACATGCTATCTCCTATAATCCTTACAATTTTGTGAACTATTATTATACTATTATTATACCCATTTTACAGATGAGGAAACTCAGACAGTCACTTGCCCAGAACAAGCTAGTGAGTGTCTGAGGCATGCTCTTAACCCATATCTGTATATAGTCCAAGCCCAGCACTCTATCCTCTGGGCTCCACCCAGAGTTAAAGAATAGAGGAGAAAATAAGGGAATGGGAGCTATAATGGTAATGGGGAGGAGAGGAAAGATAGAAGAGAGATGGGGAAGGATATCAAAGTACACAAAAAAGGAGAGAGGAAGAAATAGGAAAGAGAATAGTTGAGTAGGAGTAGAGTGAAGAAGAGAGAATCAGTAGACTTTTGACTAATTATTGGCTAATTATATAGAATCATGAAAGCTGGAAGAGAGCTTACTGTTCATCTTGTTTAATCTGTTCATTTTCACAGATGGGAAGCTGAGGTACAGAACAGTAAAGTTAATCCAGCCAGTGGAGATTTAGGTCTTTTCATTCTAAGATCAGTGGTCCTTTCACTATGCCATGTTTTCTTTTCTTTTCTTTTTTTATTATTGCTCCTAATTTTTCAGCTGTTTTAATCAGTAGTTTTTGAGGATAGTAGAGCATTCAGTTAGGATGGAAATAATTCTTTATGCTCCAGCAACAGCAAGCAAAGTATTATCAGTCCAAGGACAAGATTAAATCTGGTATGGGGTTAGCTGGAGGCTCTCCATTCCTGTGAGGTAAACATTCAGGTTTACTTTGATTTCAGGATATTGACTGAAATTTTTGTTTTTGTCTGTTCACTGGTTCATATGATTTTTTTCTCTCCCTAACTAGGCAATAATTATAATACATGAATTCGGTTCCCCATCTTTTTCCCCTTAGGAATGACATGTGACTTCTTAATGGTTTAGAAATTTTTCCAGTTGTAGTCAGATGGTAAGCCATCTGTACTATAGTTCAAGTCCAACCTTTCAATAAGGATGAATTAAAACTCTGTTAACAGCGTATACATTACATTTTCTTCCAACTTAAATTTTGCATTTTAGGTTTTACTGGCTCTCTGATTTGGTATCTGGTCTATATACGGTCTTCAAGTGAATGAATACTAAATGATTATAATAGACCTTAGAAATACAGAATTTAGATTTGGATGTGCCCTTAGTTACCTATTAGACCAGCTCATAGATGAAATAATTCCTAATTATTCCATACTTGAAATGTAGTTGCCTTTTGAAGATCTACCTCCAAGGAAGGGGACCCCATCACCTCTCATTGCAACCCATCTACTCTTGGAGAACTTTAATTGTTGGGACATTTTCCTGCCATTAAGCTTAAATTTGCTTCTTTATATTTTAAAAAATATTTTATTTTTATTGTGTCATAAACTGATATAACTTTTCAAATTATGACTATAGAAAAAAAAATTACCAAAATTGAAGTTTCTATTCTGCCATACTGCATACTTACTGTTCACTGGGCATTCCTTTTCCTGATTTTGGCATTCCTTCACCCCCCTTCATGCCTTTGTTCATACTGTATTTGTGTCTAAATGTTGTATTCCTTTTGGTAGAATATAAGTTCCTTGAGGATAAAGGGACTATCTCTCATTTTGTCATTGTGACCCGTTGCTGGTCACCTGATATGTTGCACCTGCTTGAAAATGCTTGTTGGATCAAATTAGTTTAAATAATATAATATCAAAGTATTTAGTGCTGTTGTAGTGGATGAAAGATGAAACGACTGAGAAAACAAAATTTTGAGCATTTTGATTTATTAAGCAACACCTGGCAGTTGCCCCAAGAAATCAGGACCATGGGCACATATTGCTTAATAACTTGATATGCTCAGAAGCTCGAACTTTTGTTTCCTCAACTATTTTGTCTTTTACCAGCAAGACTATTAAAAGATGGATTTTGAGTAAAATACTGAATTTAATTTGTTTATTCTTTCAGATATGTGTCACAAAGATGTCTACACGGAACTGCCCAGGAGTGGACTCAGTAATCAAACCCCTGGACACAATTCCTGAGGACAAGAAAGTCCGGGTTCAGAGGACACAGAGCACTTTCGACCCCTTCGAGAAACCGGCCACTCAAGTGAAGAGGGTCCATTCTGAGAACAATGCTTGCATCAATTTCAAGTCCTCCTCCAGTGGGAAGGAATCACCCAAAGTCCGCCGACATTCTAGTCCCAGCTCTGTAAGTCCAGAATACTATTATCTATCTCTCTGTCAACAGAAGCATTGTGCTAAAACTCTAATGATAGCAAACTGTCTAGGGAATCTGATGGTATTATGAATCCGTTACCCTGCCTGTTTCCAGCATTTGGCACAGTGCCTGTCACATAGTAAGTACTTAATAAATGTTGACCAACTGACTCCACCAATGAGTTATAATGTTTTGGGAAAAAAATTGCAATTAAAATGACTTTATTCATTAGCATCCTGGGAACTTATAAGGAATGACTTGGAATTATGTTTTTGAAGGACTGCTTTCTGTTTGGCTTCATTTAGTGAAATTCCTAATTATGAATGATCTGGTATCAGAACTCCTTGGAAGGAATATGGAATTAATCAGGTTGATGGGCAACAAGAATCACAGTTCAGATTTGGCTGAGAATCTTATCCCTCTTTCTATTGCCTTTGTGACTTCAGGTCAATCACTTTACCTCTCCCGACCTCCTTGCTTCATACATAAGATGAGAAGGTTAGATTAGATGGTATCCAAGGTCCCTTCCAGTCACACCAAAGAAATTTATCCAAGGAACCAGAGACTAAGTGTAGTTTTTTCTAATGTAGGAGCTGTAAAAAGAAAGACCATGGAATATTGGAACAGTGGGTCAGCAGCACATGGGAGACTGGGTTCAATGCATAGTTTAAATGCTATGTACAGGATTTAATGGATTGTGGGTTCCTGTTGTAGACAGTCTCTGCCATTGCTAACCTACCTATCCCTTCCTCTGTATCTGTGCTGGCAGTAGTAGCTTGGCGAAGATTAGCTTTCCTTTTCATCCCAGTGACTTTTTTCACAACTTGACTTCCATTGTCTTATTGAAATAGCATAGAATTCTAAGTCAACTTTCCCTTTAATGATGGATTTTTAACTTCTCACCAACATTAATAGAAATTCCACTTATCTTCATCTTTTATAGAAGAAAAAGGACCTTTTTATCTCATGGTAATTGCTAAGGAAAACAAGGAGTGGTGCGTAACTCTGCACCTTTACTTTGAATCCTTGGGAGATTTCATCCTTTACGGACCCAGTGAAGAGATGCTCTTATTTTGAACCTTTGGATGATTTTGAAAAGCTGTTGAAAGCTAGAAGAGATCTTTTATTGACATCTTCTGCTAAAGCTGAGATCACTTGCTCTTTCATCAAATCTTGATCCTAGAGGTCACATAGAATAACCCATCCTAAAGTGAAATCCAGGAATATTCTCCACAGTATCACCAGCAAGTGACTCTCTACCCTTGGCTTCGAAGACCTCCAGTGAAGGGAGAACTCACTACCTTTTAGGGCAAACTCTTCTTGTTTTTGGACTGCTCTAATTGATAATGAGTCTTTTTTCATATTGAGGTGAAATCTGTCTCTTTGGAGCTTTTACCTATTATTTCTAAATCTTCATAGGATCCAAATAGAATAGACCATACACATACCATATATATTTATGTTTGGGGCCGAATCTGAAATCTGATACCATCGATATTGACTGTTTTTTCTGAGCTCTAAGAATCCAGGTTTCTTGGTTCACAGTGTGGTCAAACGATTTGGCTACATTTCTTTGGTTTTTCTACAGAACTGGGGAAGCTATTAGGAAGTTAGAAGCATTGTAAAGTCTAGGGAATTTACAGTAATTGTGATATCTTATTTGAATTGACTCCCTTTTAAAGCAGTTCATATGCAGTACAATATAACTGGAGTGCTCAATAGTTTTTAAAAACTTGGTTGCTGTTATTATGCTGTTATCAATAATCTCAAGTGGTAATATGGAATAGAAAAATCATTAACTTTAAGAAATTAAAAATTGTGTGGCACAGATTAGAATGGAGTTTTGTGAAATCAGACAATAATGGGGTATTATGACTGCAAAAATATTGACTCTGACTTCAATAAGTAATCACCCTCTTTTTCTTCCAGCTTATCAAGGAGGACTCCTTTAATCAATCAACAAACATTTAATTAAATATCTATCACGATGTGCCAGGCACTGGGATTTAATAATGATTTTTTTCTAAAGTAAATATTTTGGAAAATGTTTTAAAATGACATTCAACTCAGAAACTGACATGTATAATCCAGATAGCCTTTTAAAAATCATTTAATGAAATAAAATGAACATATATAATAGGTTTGAAAGGGACCATATAGTCCAGTTCTCTCATTTTGTAGGTGAAGAAAATTAGTGAAGCCATTACTGACTTGTCTTAGGTCATACAGGTAATAAGGAGCAAGACTGGGGTCCAAATCTAGTGAAAATGTTTCTAAAACTCCATACTTAAAATGGAAGCATTATTGTGCTCACACCTGATTTCTTCCGTATGTATTATTTGTTTCCTTTCTAAGGAATTTTTTCTTTACTATCAGCAATGGGGTTTCCATAGATGGTAGAATTCTCTTTATTTAGTAATTTTTCATTCATTTCTGACTCTTTGTGACCTAATTTGGGGTTTTCTTGGCAAAGATATTGGAGTAGTTCTGCATTTCCTTCTTCACCTCATTTTATAGATGAGAAAATTGAAGCAAACAAGGTCAAGTGACTTGCCTAGAGTCAGTTAGTGAGTATTTGAGATCAGATTTGAATTGAAGAAGATGAGTCTTCCTGACTCCAGGCCTAACAGTCTATCCACTGTGTCACTGAACTGCCCAGAATTCCCAGGATTTCCTGGTACTTAGTAAATGTTCCATTTTAGGTCACAGCCAACATGGTAGCTTCTGTAGTAAGATATTAGGGCCTGGCCTTAGACCACTTAGCCACCGGGAACTCCATTCATTTAAGGGTCAGAACTAGAGCCCCAATGCAGCAGGGTGAATTAGCTGTATTTCCATTGTCTGTACCAAAGTTGCTCTCCCCTGGGGCAGACAATGAAGAGTTTCCTATTCCTTTATTCTGAGAAAATAAATTACTCTCCTTTCACAGCATTCTACATCTCTGTGAAGTTAGTGACTGATAGTACTCTTACTGTCCTTTTTACCAGCCAGCCTTCTGCAATTTTTATTTCCTAATATACTGTCCTAAGCATGCACTGTTAAGTAAAGAAGGGCTAGAATATAGGTGCTGCCTGTCCGTGACATTTCCTTCCCTGTCTGTATCACATTCTCCGTCCGTAGCTGAAATCATGTTCAGTTGTAATTATTTGAGTGACTTCTTAGAATTTCATCATTTCTCCAAGAAGATCAGAAGTAGGGCAATAAAAGTTGAAAATTGTATTTTAAAAGCACAGAATGAAAGCTTCAGATTTTGAGCTGTCCTGAGACTCCCTTCCTTGTTTAGCTAGAGAGGACGGAATAGATGCAGTCCTGGGACTGTCCTGTACAGTGACCGATGTGTAGCTAAGAATGAAGTTGGCTACACTTTTGCATGTGGGAATAGGAGGTCTGGTTGGATTTAGGCCCTTCAAGTACATAGAGGATTACATGGACACACTTATTTTAGCATGGTTGAGCTATTGCTCTTTATAGATCAGTATAACTTTTACAAGGATGTTGTACATTTTTCAATGGTTTGTGATGTCAGTGTGATTGATCTGGAAATTAGAGTCGATTTCCACAATGCCTACATATCAATTTCACAGGACAAATAAAATGGATTGTTTATACCATGACATGTGGCAAAATATTAATTTTCTGACAACTCAGTGTTAATGAAATGTACTTTAACCAGAGCAATTAATGCATCTGAATCCATTTAATTAGATAAATAGAGTACTTTGGGCTATCAGCATTTTCTCAATTGCAATTTTGAACATTTCCTCTGGTTGAGTTGGGGGTGTTTTCCTGAGAATATTTCCTCATTTATCTAATTTTCTCATTTTAGTTTTGCTGAAGCAATAAAACTTAAATATGGTTTTGACTTTTGTGAAAAAATTCTATTTGTTAAATACATCAACTCTTTTATAAAAAGCAATTATGTAGAAATCTGTAATTCATACATAACACTCGTTTATATAAACATCTATAGGATGACCTGAATCTACATAAATACATCTGTATGTGTGCATACATACATATCCATGTGTATGTATATATATATACATATATGCAAATGCACATAGATGTATGTATATATCTATACATACATATACACACATTTCCTTAGTAGTGTGAGATCGTAGGGTTTGAAGTTGGAAGGGCCCTTAGATGTCATATAATCCATTGATTTCATTTTGGGTATGAGGGCAGTAAAGGCCTGGAGAGCTGAGTAGTAAATAGGGGAGCCAAAATTGAAACCGAGGTTCTGAACTGAAATCTAGTGAACAGTAGTCGTCAATTCCATTCAACATGCGTATGCTAAGTCACCCCTTTTTCCTTTGTAGACTAAATGTCTCTTCTTCAAATTATGCGTTGGTGATTTCTGTTAAGGTCACTGGAAGTTTCCTGTGTTTTTGATTGGATGACAATCTCTCTTGCAGGAGGTAAATGGGCTCTGACTAGAGGTTGTTCTTTTGTCTTTTTAAGGTTTTTCTTAGGTTGAAGCTACTCCTTTAGAAGTACCTCACTAAACAGATAGACTCCCCTTTCTGATTTTAAATAATTTACTGTGGAACTGTGAACATAATATTTTTCCATTGAAGATCATTTCATATTGAAGTTTAATATAGTTTTAAATTTTTTCTATTTAAAGCTTGGGCTCAGGAGTGTGATGGTAAAGTGTGACACTCTCAAGCTGTTTGGCAGCGATGAAAAATGTATGAGAACAGAACCCACACAGCTCACACAAGGAGAGTCAGGTGGTTCTAAATGTAATTTTCCATTAAATCTTCTTTGACTCAGTTCAGTCTAGGAGTCGTATGTCAGGAGTTTCTGAAACAGAAAACACGTGGTCCAGACTGAATAATAATGCCAAAGAGTTTGCCGCTAAGAGAACAGGTTGACCTTCTTAAAGAAACTCTTTGGAAATGTACACCTTGTGCTAACAAGACTCTCTCTCCTCTTCTTTTTAGGTCCCTTTCTTTCCATTTCCAAAGTTTCTAATCCCTTGTATGTCAGGAGTTAATGTTTATTTGTGTTTATGTATGTCTTTGGCAATCTGGTGAAGCCCATGGACCCTTTCTCAGAATAATGTTTTTAAATGCATAAAAAACCCCCATGTGATTACAAAGGAAACCAATTATATTGAAATATAGTTATTTATCTGTATTAACAAGACATACACAAAAGTTCCTGGAATCCTGATTAAGAACACCTGCTTTATATGTATATTCACAGCATTTAGAACAGGAAGGAACAGTAGAGATCAGTCATTTTATAGATGAGGAAACTAGGTTCCAGGGAGGTGAATCGATTGGTGAGGTCACAGCCTGCGTCGGCGACAGACTAGATCTCTGATTTCCTGACTCCTAATTAAGTGAATGATTCTAAGGATAATCCATTTCTCCCACTGAACTTAATTATAAAATTTCTGTTGTTACTTTTTTTGTTGTGTAGGTATTTTAGTTGTATCTGACTCTTTGTGATCCCTTTTGGCAAAGATACTAGACTGTTTTGCGATTTCTTTCTCCACATCATTTAACAGATGAGGAAACTGAGGCAAACAGGGTTAAATGACTTGCTGAGGGTTACAGAGTGAGGAAGTATCTGAGGCTGGATTTGAACTCAGGTCTTCCTGACTCCAAGCCCAGGACTGTAGCTGCCCCTGCTGTTGTTACAAATGTGTTTTTTTTTTTTAAAATTGTTCATAGTGTTAAAAAAAAATCCTCAGATGTTAAAATGGCAACTTCTGGCAAAAAAGTTGTTAGTAAATGTGTGTGTGGGCAGGCTGGAGAAGTCTAAGGGATGTGATAATATGAGTCTGATGACTGTGCGTAACTCTGCCTCGCTTAAATTGAATTCAGTGTAGGTCAAGATATCACTCCTTGAGAACGAAGGATGAACAACATGTTTTGCAGTCCTTTTGGAGTTCTGTAGGGTTCATTGTATCCTGAGATCACCTCCCTTATATCATCATTTCCCAGGTGATAAACATTTTCTCTTGCTTTCAGAGTCCCCAACTCAATCCTTGAAATCAGATAGCTTTTATGAAAATTATAGTCTAATAAGGGGGATAAACTGGACATTGATAATTCAGATTAGACAATATGCCAAGGAGGGGGCCATGCCAAGTCCTAGGAAGAAATCTGAGGCATGATCAATCTCAGTCAATTAGGAAGGATCAGCAAAGAATTTCTGAAGGGGTGGGGTAGGGTCTAAGTTAGATCTTGAGGGTCTCAGTAGATGCAGGTTGCAATAGTATGTGTAGCCTCTGCCATGTAATAAATAATCTTTATAAATTTGTGAAATCTGAGGTTTTGGATTTTGTAAGGTGAATGTATCCTTGATTCTGTAAATTCAGTATTCTCTTAAAATAGGTTCATCAAAATGAAGAAATTCTAGTATATCTTAGAAAGAGGTATGTTTTTTGGAAAAGTAAAATATTGAATGACTAGGAGGATAACATGATTCTTACCTAGTAATTCATGTTTTAAGATATTAAAATATTTAAGAGAGTTCAGGGAAGGAAGGATTGTTAGAGGAAGAAACTGCCTATAACGCAATAGTTTTGTGACTCTGGATAAGTAACAACATCTCAGTGTCTCAGGCAACTTTCTAAGACTTGCTTATTTGATTGGGGAGGAATTTTTGTTGCAGTCGTTCCCTAGTTAGGTAGTTAGATGACTCAGTGAGTAGAGCACTGGGCCTAGAGTCAGGAAGACTTGAGTTCATATTTGTTACTGGACACTTACCAGCTTTGTGATCCTGGGCAAGTCACTTAACCTCTGTTTGTCTTAATCCATTGGAGAAGGCAATGGCAAACCACTCCAATATCTTTGCCAGGAAAACCCCATGGACAGTATGATCCATAGGTTTACAAAGAGTTGGACATGACTAAACAATAAGTTCTCTATGTGCATGAAATCACAGGTATAGAGCCTCACTCAGTTTTTTTTAAAGTTAAAAGATTCCCAACATATTCGTTTTCGGTAGATTCATGGCCTAAATTACATTATTCATGAAATTTTATGCATTAATGATACATAAATACATAAATTTTACTTGTGATTGTTAACTCCTACATATTTTCTATATATACCAATTTTGACTTTGATGTACTTACAATACCTGACTTTCAATAAGTAAACTATTAGTTTGGTAAGAGAAAGCCAGCAGATAGAGCAGTGATCAAAGCTCTGATTCTTAGCAGGGGAGAGCCAAGTGACATAAAGATTTTACACACCTGGATGAAGAAAGGTTAGTAGTGGTAACTAACTGTGGAGGGAAATCTATTTTTAAAAAAGATAGAGTGAAAACAAAGAGGACTTCAGAGAAAATTGGGATGACTTTTACTAACTGATGCAAGAATCAGGAGCACAGTTTGCTTAATGATAGCTGATAGTGTAATTAAAAAAACACTGCAAAACCTCATTTATCAGTGTCAAGGATGAATTGTAACATTATGGAGAACATTTGGAACTATTCTCAAAGGGCTGTAAAACTATAAATCCCCTTTGATCGAGCAGTACTGCTTCTAGGGCTGTATCTCAAGGAGATCATAAAAATGGGAAAAGGACCCATGTGTACAAAAATATTTATAGCAAATCTTTTTGTGGTGACCAAGAATTGGAAATCGAGGGGATGCCCATCAACTGGGGAATGACTGAACAAGTCGTGGTATATGAATGTAATGGAATACTATTGTGCCAAAAGAAATGACGAACAGAAAGACTTCTGAAAAACCTGGAAAGACTTATATGATGCTGAGTGAAATGAGCAGAGCCAGGAGAACATTGTATGCAGTAATAGCAATGTTGTGTGATGATCAGCTTTGTTAGATTTAGCTATTAGCAATGCAGTGATCTAAAACAATTCCAAAAGACTCGTGATGGAAAATGCTGTCCACACCTAGAGAAAGAACTATGAAGTCTGAATGCAGATTGAAGCATCCTATTTTCTCCCTCATTTTTCTTTCTCACCATTTTTCCCTTTTGATCTGATTCTTTTATAACATGGCTAAGGTGGAAATGTGTTTAATGTGATTATACATATGTAGCTTAAAGAAATGAATTGTAGAAAAATAAAATTTGGGAGAAGGGGTAGTGATCATGACTTGCTGTTATTAGATTTTTAGGAAAGCCATTGAATCCGTAACACATAATCTTCGCAATTCTTTCATCTGTTGGTATCTAGAAAGTAGGATTACTGAATCTCTTTTGGCTGACATGACATGTTTAAATTCCTTTGTTTTCCAAAATGCTTATAGCCCCACTGGTTACTCTCTGTCCCCCCTCCCCTCTTTTTATTAGCTGCTCAGTTGTAGAGGGTGACAGAGGTGGTAAGTGTCAGGGGAAGGAGTTACCCAGACCAGGTGGGGCTCTTCCCATCCAGTGATCTCAGATATGTAGATACTTTTATTTTTATAACTATGATTTTCTAATGATATCACATAGATTAACAAAATAGTATGTTTGAGCAATACAATGCAATACACTGACCATTTTGAAAAACATACTTCGTTCTGCACCCATAGATCACTACTCCACTACCATCAGATCTCTCCCCAAAGGAAGAGGGCATGCTTTGATATCAGTAAATTTAGCGTCTGCTTTGATCAGACTGCTTTTATTACTAAAAAATAAAAACAATCTTTTTTTAATATGAATGTGACTAATATCAGTAGAAACTTTTTCTATACAAAGAACAGATAAAGGAGATGGCATAGGAAGCTTTGAATCTCTACTATTTGGGGTTTGGATTTATTTTAATTTAATGTGGTTTTTCCAGTACTTCCCTGCTTCTCTCTTTTTCTCTCCTGAACTTTCTTCTCTTCTCATCTGTTTTTTAAAACTTATTTTTATTTTAAAAAGTGATTCATGGACACTATTTCCTTCCTCCCCTTTTTTTCATCATCAGCACTGTTACCCCATCTACGTCTCTCCCTACCCTGCGATCCCCACTGATCTTCCCTGTCTCATCCCTTCTCAAAATAAAGACCTTCCCTTTTTCTTTTTTCTTAAAAAGTATAGTTACATAAAATAGATCCACACACAGGCTGTGTCTGAAGATATATGCCTCATTCTTCACTTCTAGTCCATCTCTGCTCTGCCAAGAGGTTAGAAATGTGGTGCACAAATTTAAATTGTATTTATTTTCCATTACGTTATTGGAATCCTTATTTAAATTATTCTCCTGGTTTGGCTTACTTCTGCTTTGTATCAGTTCATACAGGTCTTGAGTAAATGAAAAACCATTTATTTGTCTTCAATTCAAAGAAGTTCATTCTAATGGAAGACAGCCTATATGGGGAGTATTCACCAAGGGGATGTATTTGGCTATTGACAGATGGAAGAAAAGTGGGGTTGACTGGCAGATAGTGTAATGGCTGATTGGGATTTGAAGCTAAAGATGGATCTTGTATGTAGACCTTGTGGGTTACTTTGCACACTCTGTCAGTAATCAGCTGGTTTTGGGCCTGGGACCTATCCTTCAAAGATAAATGGATTTACTTGTTTAGTAAATTGGGGAAACTAGGTGGCATAGCAGATAGAGTGCTGGACCTAGAGTCAGGAAGCCTCATTTTTTGCGAGTTCAAATCCAGCCTCAGATACTTGTTAGCTGTGTGACCCTGGGCAAGTCACTTCACCTGTTTGCCTCAGTTTCCTCATATTTAAAGTGAGCTGGAGAAGGAAATGGCAAACCACTCCAATATTTTTGGCAAGAAAATCCCCTGGGTATTTGAAGAGTATATTTGACTGCAAAGTGACTAAACAGCATCACTTGCCCAGAGACCAGATTCCAGGATACTCTGCAGTAGGGTGGAGGTTCCAGATCTAGGGGAAAGCTCTTGGTCTGTGTGGGATTGAAGTAGGTCAGTAGCAGCAGGTAGTTGGAGACATGGCTGGTTGGATGACTAGATGGGCTATAGAGATGAGGTTATCCAGAATTCTTCATAGTTTTTATTTCTTATATCCTGTCATCTTCTTGGTTTTCTTCTGCTACTCCCACTGCATCTGCCTACTACCTGTCTTGATTCAGTTGGGTTTAGGTTGGTCATTCCCACCTAAAAAGCAGCATTTTCATAATTTCTGCTTTTGCTGACTTCCCTTTTCCAATATGACAATTTACGTATGGAACAAATTATTGGAGTATTTAGTACAAGCTAAAAAGGTAATTTAGCTTCTTTTTCATTCTTTTAAAAATATCTCCCTTTTAAAAGTCACCTTTCCAATGGATTACCTTATTGTCAGAGTGGTATTCAGACTTAGCTTATGAAAAGTGTGTGGTTGTTGATTATAATTTCATATTGTGTGACCTAACTGTTCTTTCAGAACTTTCAGTTCCTCTTGGGTGTTTCATATCTCAGATGATGCAGATCTCAGCCTAGCATTTGGACAGAAGTATTCCTGATAGGAAAGGAAAGCACAGCATTACCATTAATAAGGTATCTTGTTGGTCCTAAGAAGGTCTTTAAGACAATTTATAGTGCCTGATGAAGAACTTGATTATGGAAAAACAGGAAGCATTGGAAATAAATGCAGAGATGGGAAAGTAATGGATGTCCAAATGCACTACAAACATTCTTTAAATAATTCATAGGTGTCTTGAGTGGAAGCAGTATAGTAAAAGATACAAATCTTGCAGTTGCCATAAGGCTACATACGCTGTATCTTTATGATTTCCTTCCGAAGTCTACTGCTTGTGGTTAATTCCCCATCCTTCTTAAAAAATTCCCCCCATCCCAAAACAAACAAAATTGAGATCTTCAACCCATTACATCTACCAAAACCACCTTGGAAATCTAGCTAAAAAAGTTACTCAGTTTTCAGTTGTGTCCTGCAAAGCAAATCCACTAGTGATCACCCGTCATGGCGTGGGATACCACATTTCAGAGACGCAGGAACATACAGATTTTTATTTGTCTGTTGAATGACATTGTTATATGTGTTTCTGATCCCCAAAGACCTATTTAATGACCTTTCTTTTTTTTATAGTGAAGAAAAAATTGTTGAATTAAAATATTTTGAGATAAATTTCTTGATCCAGTTGAATGATAATTTGATACATTTGAAATAAAACCTACTATTGATGAGGCAAATAGTTCTTTTAGTGATTCTTATGATATAAATATGATTGAAATTGACAGCCATTTGCAGGCTTTTGAGTAGTATCTTCTTGGGGAGAAAACAACTTATTAAATGTTTTTGCTTTAAAGGCAGTGTGCAATATATATTAAAATTACCAGAGATAATTTCACTAATAATGACATTTGCCGATTTAAATTTGATCCTTAAAATAAATTTGGTATTTTTTCCTAAAGATTGCTCTTTCATTTGTTTAGCCTACAAGCCCAAAATTTGGAAAAGCTGACTCTTATGAAAAACTGGAGAAACTGGGAGAAGGGTCTTATGCCACTGTGTACAAAGGAAAAAGCAAGTAAGTGTTCTACTTTTGGTGAGCTTTGTATCTAAATCATGCCTCTTACCTGACAATGTATGGTAGTTTCTTATATCAAAACATTTTAAAGTGTTTTTTTAAATATTGCTTTTGTGTTCTGTGTACCTCTCCTTCCCATCCCTGAGAATTCAAGAGAAAAACAGAAGTAGTTCAGTAAAACTAATGTATTTAAGAATAATACCTTATATGCAGTATTTCACACTGCCACCTTGTCCCTCCACCTCTGCAAAGTGGGAGGGGAGGTCCAGGTCTTTGCTCATTTCTCTTATTTAGGGCTAAGCTTGGGCATTGGAACTTTATAGCATTCAGTTCCCCACTGACAGAAAGTGAGATGAGAAGAACCAGGAAAAGATTTTACAGCAATGTAAATGGATAGAAAGTATTTGTTTCTTAAAAATGAAATGTGTGTGTGTGTGTATGTGTGTGTGTGTGTGTGTGTGTGTGTGTGTGTGTGTGCAATGTACTCAACCTCCCGTCCCCCAACATTTAGTTCTTTTTTCTTTGTCATTAGTTTGTTGATGACCATATAAAATAGAAACACTATAAATTTGAAAGGGTTTTCTAATAAGGCAAATATGTCTAATCTCCCTTTTCTCTCCTGCTGTCCCTTCCCCTTTCCTGTGTTCTTGTCTGGAACTCATTTTTTCTTCTACTATACTTGAGGTGCATTGGAACTATTTAATCATCTGAGATTCATTATCTAGGGGAATGAAATAGTTTTATTTCTTAGAGGAACAGTTTGTTTTAGAATATTCATCTGATGGACTGAACTAAATTAGTCCTCAGTGAAGAACCTTTTTGTATTTGGTCGCTTTATCTGAGTTTTTTTTCCCCTCCTATCTTAAGAAATCACTTTTGCTCAAAGAAGAATTGCAGAGTTTTCTTCACATTGGCTTGATATTGTACGTTGCAAGTATCTTTTCCGATTACTCTGATGAAGTAAAAGAATGAATATAAAAGCTTTTTTTAGTGCTTACTATGAGCACAGCAATGGAGACAGAACTGGAAAAGCAAGGCAGCCCCCAGTCTCAAGGAGCTCATATTCTAATACGGGGAGACAACCCGTAGAAGCTTTGGCTGTAAGTCAGAAGGAAAGAGCTCATGGTCTTCATAAGTGTGGCTTCAACGTATATTATCTGGGGAGCAGACAAGGGAGACAAGGAGCAAGGGAGACAAGGGAGACAAGGGAGCAGAGTAGGTGGTACACAGGGTGCTGTCATTGCCAAGGCCCTGTCCATGGGTGGCTTCCTGCAGTTGTGGCTTTGAGGGGCCAAGCTGGAAGCAGGGCTTAAAGTCTGCTCCTGAAAATCAGTATAATGATAGTGAGATGCAGTGGAGAATGATTTTAAAATGACTGTTGTTAAACCTCCCTCCTCGCCCCCACATACACCTGGAGCATTTCTGTTCCTTCACAAAATCATTTCCAGCCTTCTCTATTAAGGGGGTGGGAGTATAAAGGTGGTTAGTGGCATGTTATTTTAAGAAGTCTTACCACTATTTCTATACTTGCTGTGCCAAATTCAGGCATGGTTTTATTTTGTTATTCCTCCCCTCCTAAACATCCTATAGAAGTAATCATTCATATTCTCTGGCTGTTTTTTTCTCCTGTTCTGTATAAGTTATATTAATGATTTAAGTGTACAGTGCATTCAGGTTACAGAGGAGGGTGTTGTGAGAGGAAGAAAGTAGATTTCAGAAACACTGTGTTGGTAGTATAGTGTCAATCCCTGGCATAGTTGTGGAGTGGGTTATTAAGTTTTTGCTGTGGGAGCAGTTCAAAAATGAAGCACTGATTACAACTCCTAAAAATAAACTCCGTGAACATTCCTCACGATGACCCCAGGAGGTAGACAGGGTGACTGTTACTATTATCCAGACATTACCAGGAAGGGACCAGAAATTCTGAAGGCTGAACAATTAGGGTCATAGGATTTAGAGCTTCTGATGCCCTGGATCCTGTCTAGCTGAATCTTCCCATTTTACAGATAGTAAGCTAAAGGACCAGTGAGGGCAAGTTCACACAGAATTGTGTAACAGAGTTAAGACTGTGTCCAGGACACTCTGATCAAGTCTGTGTTCCTTTTTTTTTTTTTTTAATAACACACAGCGTCTGTCCCATTGGTCGTTGTCAGTAGTCAGCAAATATTTATGAAGTACCTACGCGGCACCAGGCACGTTGTTGAGCACTGAGAATAGAAAGATAAGCTGGTAGCAGAGTTTCTGGAAGGTTTTGTTGTTGTTGGTTGTTTCAGTCACGTCTGACTCTTTGAGACCCTGTGGGCCATACTGAGTATGTCCACGGGGTTTTCTTGGCAAAGATACTGGAGTGCCTGATGTGTCTGAGGCTGGATTTGAACTCAGGTCTTCAGGGACACCTAGCTGACACAGTAGAGAGTGCCAGACCTCCTGGAGTCAGGAAGGCTCATCCTTCTGAGTTCAAATCTGGCCTTCCATGTTGTGATCCTGGGCAAGTCAGTTATCCCTGTTTGCCTCAGGGTCCTCATTTGTAAAATGAACTAGAGAAGGAAATGACAAACCACTACAATATCTTTGCCAAGAAAATCCTGAATGGGATCACAGAGTCAGACATGACAGAACAACAAAAACTGTGACAGGTGCTAAAGATCCATAAGTGCAAAAATCAGTAGGGTCCCTGCTCTTCATGGAGATTAGCCTATAAAAGGAAAAAATGTGAACATAAGATGAGGAAATACCAGATAAGTACACAGTAATCTTTAGAAACTAATAGCAATTAGGGAGTAGGAGAAGGAGGGAGGATGGAACAGAATGAGGCTTGTGTGGAAGGTGGTCCTTGCTCTAAGCACTGAAGGTAGTGAGGGCCTCTGAGGCAGAGATGAGGCAGCCTACACAAAGTTCAGAGATTGGAATTGGACTATCACATGGGGGAATAGCTTCTAGGCTAAGTTTCCTTGAATTGTACACTGTGTGAGGAAGAATGATGTGCAGTTGACCTGGAAAAGTAGAGAGGAGCCATGTTACTAAGGACTTTTTAGAGCACTTTGTGATCTGTCCATCTATCTCTCCATCCATCTTGCCATCCGTCTATCCATTGTATCAGTAAACACCCCAACATACACGGGAGGTGGGGGGGGACTCCTATCAGAGGTTCTTATATCTGCATTCATAAAAGAAAAGGCAGTTTTTGAGGGGTTAACAATCACTTTAGTCAAGCACATGTATCAATCCTTTAACCAAGCACATATATCATTCACCTAGATCAGGGGAGTCCATACCCTGAACCTCAAAGAAAATAAAGAGAAATCAAAAGTCAACAGACATGTTTCCAAAATGTCTGACCATAGTTCAACAGACAGGTAGAGCTGTCTGACCAGTTATCAGAAAGGGAAGCATGGCATCTGGGTTCTCAAAGGTTAGTGGTTTCCTAGAGTCCTCATCTGGCACTACAAACACTTCTAGTCAGTAAACTTCAAAGTAAAACCTCACCCTCAGAGTATTTGTACACTTTTTAGTGTCAGAGGGCATAACCTTAATAGAAAAAAACAAAAGGTACTTGGGACCCTCTTACAAAACAACTCCCTTAATCAAACTTCCCACAATGGGCAGGCCCATCAGTGGGTGGGAAAGATCCTTCTTAGTCACATTATTCAATCAGAGATACTTTTAGCAAACCAGCAGAGTATCTTTGCCAAGAAAACTTCAAGGGGTGGGGGAGCAAAGCTAAGATGGCAGAATGAGAGCAGCTACTCACCTAAGCTGTAGGACAGACTCCTTCAGATACCTCTAAAAAGAGAGTCTGAACAAATTTTAGAGTGGCAGAATCCAGCGTGAGACAGAGTGTGGTGGATTTCTAACCCAGGATAGGCTGGAAGTTTGGCAGGAAGGATCTGTTGCACAGGGCTGGAGGAGCACACAGCACATAGGCTGTGTCAGTGAGGACCTGCCATAGCAAAGCCAAGCAGGAAGCCCTGGGTGATTTGAAGCAGCAGCTGCACTGCAGAATCTCAAACATATCAGCCCAGAGTGGAAGTCCGGTGGAACTGAGTGAGGGAGAACCACAGAACCCCAGGTTACTGCAGCAGCAACTCCTGAGGCTATCAGGCTGCAGACTGAATGTCTGTAAGTCACCTACTTGAACTTCCAGGAGCCAGGATGGCCAAGTGATTGGTCAGTGCTCTTTCCCTCAGCTTGTTGACCTTGAAAAACCCAGAGAATATTTCCCCAGGAAAAATCCTGGAACAGTAGGATCAGCCGAAGGGGTTAACAATCTCTTAGCCCATGAGGCTAGGGAAATCACAAAGGGAGGTCCCTCTTGCTGTGGCTGAAGGGGACCAGTGCAGGACCGAGCTGTCCCAGACAGCTCCCCCTCAGTGAACTGGGAGGAGATCCTGAGCCCCAGGGTGGGTAGAGCTTGCAATGGTCAACACCAGGACCCCAGGCATGCCTCAGCACAGCCAGGGCAATAGAGAAGACACTAGTGCAGACACTAGTTCACCAACCACTGAGCCTGCCTGTGTTCAGGGGAGGAGACCTCCTGTGGCCAGACTACCCTTAGCCCACACTTAACATAGCTAGCTCCACGGTAACTCCAGAGAAACTCAGAAAGACTTCACCTGGCCTCTGCTTTGGCATATCAGAAAGCTTAGCACCAGGTAAGCTAGCTTCTGGCTGAAAGAACTAGAAGCCACAATACAAAAAGCCTCAAGTTCTAAGCACAAGAATGGTGGGACAGAGCCCCCTGTGTTCCAGAAGGAGAGATCCACTTTAAAAGCCAGGAAAAGGACAATCATCATGAGCAAGAAGCAAACCAGAAAAGATAAGACAATAGAATCCTTCTTTGGGGACAAGGACTAAAACACAAATACCAAAGAGGTCAGCATTGAAACTGTACTCCCATCTGAAACTTCAGAAGGGAATATGAACTGGTCTCAAGCCCAAAGAGCATTCTTGGAACAGCTTAAGAAGACTTTTAAAAGCCAAATTAGGAAAGTAGAAGAAAAATTGGCCAATGATTTTAAAAATATGAAAAAAGAAATCACGGAAGAATTTAAAAGAAAAGTTGGACAAATGGAAAAGGAAGCACAAAAACTAACTGGAGAAAATAACTCCTTAAAAGGAACAACTGGACAGATGGAAAAGGAGGTGCAAAAATTAACTGAAGAAAATTTGATAAAAATTAGAATCAGGCAAGTAGAAGCTAATGACTCTATGAGACATCAAGAATCAGTCAAACAGAATCTAAAGAATGAAAAGATAGAAGAAAATGTAAAATATCTAATTTGAAAAACAGTTGACCTGGAAAATAGATCCAGTAGAAAAAAACTTAAGAATTAGTAGTCTACCAGAAAGCCATGTTGAAAAAAAGAGTCTGGACAACATCTTCCAAGAAATCATCAAAGAAAAACTGCCCAGAAGTCTTAGATCCAGAGGGCAAATAGTCATCGAAAGAATCCACTGTTCACCTCCTGAAAGGGATCCTGAACTAACAACACCAAGGAATATTGTTGCTAAATTCCAGAACTGTCAAGTGAAAGAGAAAATACTGCAGCCAGCCAGAAAGAAACAATTCAAATATCGAGGAGCTACACAGGATCTTGTAGCGTCTATATTAAAAGATCGAAGGAATTGGAGTATAATATTCCCTAAGGCAAAGGAGCTGGGACTACAACCAAGGATCAGTTACCCAGCAGAGTTGAGCATACTGTTTCAGGCAGGAGATAGACATTCAGTGAAATAAGGGATTTCTAGACCTTCCTGATGAAAAGGCCAGAACTCAATAGAAAATTCGATCTTCAAACAGAAGTCTCAAGAGAGGCATAAAAAGGAAGGAAAAGGCATAAAAAGGAGGAAAAACCTTGTTATTTAATATTGGCAAACTGTTTACATACCTGTAAGGGAAGATGATACTTGCTATTCTTGAGAATTGTATATTTATTATGAAATGTGAAAGGAATATACTTAGAGGGATTGAGTATAAAGTAAATGATATAATGATAAAAATGTGATTTAAGTGTGGGAAGGGAATGTAATGGGAGATATGAAAAGGAGGAGGCAGAAAAATATAGTAGAGGGAAAGAGGGGAGGGAGATGAGCATGGTTTAAGATTTTCTCTCACCTGATTTGGTTCAAGGAGGGAACAGCAAACACAGTTAAGTATAGAAATCTAGCTCTATAGGTAGTAGGAGGGGTAAGGGGAAGGAAATGGAAGGGGAGGCTAAAAGGGAGGGAAGAAGTAGTAAGGGAAAAGGGGAGTAAAAGGGAGGGGGACTGAAAGAAAGGAGGGAAGACTGAGGGAGGTGGTGGTCAAAAATTAAAATTCTGTTGTAGAGGGGAAGGGGGAAGGGAGAACTAAAAGAATAAATGGGGGAAAGAGGATGGAGGGAAAGACACAGATAGTAATCAGAACTGTGAATGTGAATGAGATGAACTCTCTAATAAAATGGAGACAGATATCAAAATAGATTAAAAACTGTAATCCAACAATGTGTGGTTTACAAGAAACACATTTGAAATGGGGGGATACACACAGGATAAAGATAAATGGCTGGAGCAGAATATATTGTGCTTCAGCTGATGTAAAAAAAGCAGGGATAGCAATCCTAATCTCAGGAAAAGCAAAAGCAGAAATAGATCTAATCAAAAGAGATAAGGAAGGAAACTATATCCTGCTAAAAGGAAGCCAGTGAAGCAATTTCATTACTAAACAGATATGCACCAAGTGGTATAGCATCCAAATTCTTAGAGGAAAGGTTGGGGGAGTTATAGGAAGAAATAGAAAGTAAAACTATACTACTGTGGGATCTCAACCTCGCCCTCCCTGAACTTGATAAATCTAACTTCACAATAAAGAAGAAAGAAGTTAAGGAGGTGAATAAAACTGGATCAGATAGATATGATAGATCTCTGGAGAAAATTGAATGGGGATAGAAAGGAATATACCTTTTTCTCAGTGGTACATAGCACATGTACAAAAATTGACTATGTATTAGGGCATAAAAACCTCACAATGCAATGCAGAAAGGCAGAGATAGTCAATGCATCCTTCTCAGATCATAATGCAATTTAAATTTTATGTAACAAAAGGCCACGGAAAGATAAACCAAAAATTAGTTGGAATGAAATAATCTAATCCTAAAAATGAGTGGGTTAAACAGCAAATCACAGAAACAATCAACAACTTCATTCAAGAGAATGACAATAATGAGACAACCTGCCATATCATGGGACACTGCAAAAGCAGTTCTTAGGGGAAGTTTCATGTCATTGAGTGCCTACATGAATAAAATAGAGAAAGAGGAGATCAATGAATTGGGCATGTAGCTGAAAAAGCTCGAAACAGAGCAAATTGAAAATCCCCAAGTAAATACCAAATTAGAAATACTGAAAACCAAAGGAGAGATTAATAAAATTGAAATTAAGAAAACTATTGAATTCATAAATAAAACTAAGAGTTGATTTTATGAAAAAAACAAAGTTGATAAACCTTTGGTCAATTTGATTAAAAAAAAGGAAGAAGAAAACCAAATTACCAATATCAAAAATGAAAAATTTGAACTCACCTCCAGTGAGGAAGAAATTAAAACAGTAATTAGAAATTACTTTGTCCAACTGTATGCCCATAAATTCTACAATCTAAATGTGATGGATGAATATATTAAAAAATATAAATTGTCAAGATTAACAGAAGAGGAAGTAGAACACTTAAATAACCCCATCTCAGAAAAGGAAATTGAACAAACCATAAATTAACTCCCTAGGAAAAAATCTCCAGGGTTAGATAGATTTACAAATGAATTCTAACAAACATTTAAAGAACAGTTAATTCCAGTACTATATAGAATATTTGAGAAAATTAGTGGTGTCCTACCAAATTCTTTTTATGATACAAATATGGTTCTGATACCTGAACCAGGAAGAGCCAAAACAGAGAAAGAAAATTATAGTCCAATTTCTCTAATGAATTTAGATGCAAAAATTTTAAATAAGATGTTAGCAAAAAGAATACAGCACCTTATCACAAGAATAATATGTTATGATCGGGTAGGATTTATACCAGAGATGTAGGGCTTGTTCAACTTTAGGAAAACTATCAGCATTATTGATCATAACAAAACTAACAGAAACCACATGATTATCTCAATAGATACAGAAAAACTTTTGACAAAATACAACATCCATTCCTATTGAAAACATGGAGAGCATAGGAATAAATGGAACTTTCCATAAAATAATAAGCAATATCTACCTAAAGCCTTCAGGAAGCATTATATGCAATGGGGATAAGCTAGATGCATGTCCAGTAAGATCAGGAGTGAAACAAGGATGTCCATTATCACCACTGTTATCCAGTATGGTACTAGAAATGTTGGCTTAGCAATAAGAGAAGAAAAAGTAATTGAAAGAATTAGAATAGGCAAAGAAGAAACTAAGTTATCAATTCTTGCAGGTGACATGATGATATACTTAGAGAATCCCAGAGAATCAAGTAAAAAAACTACTTGAAATGATAAACAACTTTGGCAGAGTTGTGGGTTACAAAATAAACCCAGTTAAATTGTCAGCATTTCTATATATTACTAACAATGCATCAGCAAGAGATAGAAGCAGAAATCCCATTTAAAGCAACAGTAGACACTGTAAAATATCTGGGAGTCTACCTTCCAAAACAAAGACAGGAACTATATGAACATACTTTTCGCACAAATAAAATCAGATGTAAATAAGTGGAAAAACTTCAATGGCTTGTGGGTAGGCTTAACAAATATAATAAAAATGACAATTGCACCTAAATTAATTTACTTATTCAGTTATATAACATCAAACTACCAGAAAATTATTTTCTAGAACTAGAAAAAATAATATCAAAATTCATCTGGAAGAACAAAAGGTCCAAAATATCATGGGAACTAGTGAAAAGAAATGCTAGGGAAGTTGGCCTAGTCCTACCAGATCTCAGATTGTATTATAAAGCAGCAGCCATCAAAACCACTTGGTACTGGCTAAGAAACAGAGGGATAGACCAGTGGAATAGATTAGGTACTCAAGACACAGTAGTCAATGAATATAGCAATCTGCTGTTTGATACATGGAAGGACCCCACCTTCTGGGATAAGAAGTCACTGTTTGACAAAAATTCCTGAGGAAACTGGATAATAGTACGGCAGAAACAGGGCGTAGAGCAATGCCTGACACCATACAGAAGAATAAAGTCCAGATGGATACATGATATAGGTATAAAGATTGATAATATGAACAAATTAGGGGAGCAAGGAATAGTGTTTCAGATTTATGGAGAATGAAGAAATTTTTGACCAGACAAGAGATAGAGACTATTATGAAGTGCAAAATGGATAATTTTGGCTACATTAAATTGAAAAATTTTTGCACAAACAAACCCATTGAAACCAAGATTAAGAGGAAAGCAGAAAACTGGGAAAGAATTTTTGCAACTAGTGTTTGTGATAAAGGTCTCATTTCTAAAATATATAGAGAACTAAGTCAAATGTACAAGAATACAAGTCATTCCCCAATTAATAAGTGGTCAAAGTATATGAACAGGCAATTTTCAGAGGAAGAAATTAAAGCTATCGATAGTCATATGAAGAAATGCTCTAAATCACTATTGACCAGAGAGATGCAAATCAAAACAACTCTGAGATACCACATCACACTTATCAGATTGGCTAACATGACCAAACAGGATATTGCTAAATGCTGGAGAAGCTGTGGGAGAGTTGAAACACTAATTCATTGTTGGTGGAGCAATGAGCTAATTCAACCATTCTGGAGAGCAATTTGGAACTATACCCAAAGGGCTACAATAATGTGCATACCCTTTGACCCAGTAATATTACTTCTAGGACTGTATCCAAAAGAGATCATAAAAATAGGAAAGGGTCCCACATGTACAAAAATATTTATAGCAGCTCTCTTTGTGGTGGCCAAAAACTGGAAGTTGAGGGGATGCCCATCAATTGGGGAATGGCTGAACAAGTTGTGGTATATGAATGTAATGGAATACCATTGTGCTGTAAGAAATAATGAACAGGAAGACTTTAGAGAGCCCTGCAAGGACTTATATGAACTGATGCTGAATGAAAGGAGTAGAACCAGGAGAACTTAGTACACAGCAACAACCACAGTGTGTGAGCATTTTTTCTGGTAGACTTAATCCTTCCCAGCAATACAAGGACCTAAAAAATTCCCAGTGGACTCTTGAGGCAAAATGCCATTCACATCCAGAGAAAGAACTATGGAATTGGGTCGCAGAATGAAGCAGACCATTTTCTCTTGTGTTATGTTTTGTTTTATGATTTCTCTCATTAATTTTAATTCTTTTATGCAGCATGGCTAAGGTGAAATGTATTTAATGGAAATGTATGTGTAGAATCTATATAAGATTGCATGCTGTCTTGGCGAGAGATTGGGAAAGGAGGGAGAGGGAAGGGAAACAATCTGAGATATATGGAAACTGAGAACAAAATCACTTAAAAAAAAGAAAACCTCAAATGTGGTTGCCACTAAACAACATCTCAATAAGATAGTAAGAATAAATTTGTCGATTTAGTATATATGATGATGTTGTGAAAATAAGTTCTGTTACCTTAATAATAATTTGACATTGAATCAGTATCAAATTTTATCAGTTCTATTACCATAATAATAGTTTGTCAATTTAGTATAACTGATGGTCCAGAAAGAATAGATTTAGTACCTTAATACAGTAGTTTATCCACTTAGGCTAACTTATTTCATTTTGTTTCAAACCTCCATTTTGTGATTGCAGCATCTTAAGTAGGTATGTTTTTCACCAAAATTAAGCATTTGTGTAGTGTGACAATAAGAAGCAATTTGTATGTAAAAACAAACAGCAAAAGATCCTATTTTACTTGCCATTACATCCATCTATCCATTGTTCCATCCACTCATCCATCCATCCATCCATCCATCCATCCATCCATCCATCCATCTATCTATCATCTATCTATCTATTTTAGATACTGATAGATATACTATGTCTATACGCTTGCATTTTACAGCTAAGCAAATTGAGGCCAAGAGCATGGAAGGGACTTGTTTAAGGCGACATCATTGGTAAGCGACTGAGGCAGTATTCAAATAAATGTCTTAGGGTGCTTTGCCCATTTTCCTTTCTGATAGATATATCACACGGAATCTAACTATCTTAATTTCATTAAGAAATTTAGCCAAAATTTTCATGATGTCCTTATAGACAAACTAGAGATGTAGACTTGATGATAGCGTAGTTAGGTAAGTCAAGTCAGCAAACATTTATGAAGTGTTTCTGTGTGTCAGGATCATTGCTAAGATCTAGGAATACAAGAGAGCAACAAGAAAGACAATCGCTGCCCTGAGGAGGTGGGGAGGAGAAGATATCTCCCAGGGAATCTCAGGCAGGTGGGGAGGAGAAGGTATCTCCAACCTCTGGAGAGTCAGAAGCCCAGCAGAGAGAGAAGTACAGGATGACTGGCTTGGCCTCTCCCCCTTTAAGTGGAGGTTCCTGGAGCAAACTTCCCACAGTTTGGGAGGAGGAGCTTTCAATGACAGAGAGATTTTCCCAGGTGAGAAGGCAGAATCAAATAGATTTTTAACTGCTCATGTGGGTGGATCCAGAGAGTGTTAGCTGGTAAAGCAGTTACCGCGGAGGGAAGCCTGTATTATACCATATGGGCCAATTCTTGGCCATGTTCTGTTTAATATTTTAATTAGGGATTTGAATGAAGACCTAAATAATGTGGTTATGACATGTGGATGACTTGAATTTGGGAGAGCCTCAGTTCATTAGATGACAGAATCTGAGTCGAAAGTGTTCTCAAGAGACTAAACACAAGAGGCCCACATTTAGCAAGATGACTATGGGTTAACCTTCAGTTAGGTCAAAACCAAAAATCAATAGTACAAGTCCCAGTTAGGAAAGATCTGACTTAATAGCCATTCACGTGAAAAATCCCAGTGAGTTTTAGTGGATTGCAAGTTTAATATGAGTCAGCATATTAAGCCAGAGTGAGGTGGCTGCCAAGAAAGCTAATACAATATTAAGCTACATTAGGATATGTACTATGTCCAGAACAAGAAAGTGATTGAGAGTCTTATGTACTTGGAGCTAGGCCATTCACAACTGTAATGTCCTCCTAAGAGGGATTTGGGTGATGAAAGGAATTTAAACTCATCTCATCTGAGGAGCCTTTCAAAGAAATGAGGATGTTTCAGTTTGAAAATGGACAATGTAGGAATGACCTAAGAGCTATTAATCATTCAGTCACCAGGCTGCTGTGTGCCAAGCTAGGTTGCAGAGAATCCCTGCTCTCACAGAGCTTTTGTTCTAATGGGGAGACAAGGACAACAAAGGTTGCGCGTGTGTTTGTGTGTGTGTGTGTACACACATATAAATATGAATACATACCTATTTTATATGTACTATACACACTAAATGTAAAAATATAAATACCAGGTAATGAAATTCAAGGTAGCTTTAGAGACAAGGTACTAGCCTTTGTTTAAAGGTTGAAGACAGGCTTCATGTAGAAAATGGTACTTGAAGGGCAGTTAGGTGTTGCAGTGCAAAGAACAGTGGCCTTGGAGTCAGGAAGACCTGTGTTCAAATATGACCTCAGACACTTACAGGCTACATAACCCCAGGCAAGGCACTTAACCCCAGTTGCCTTAAAAGAAGAAAATGAACAAATAGACAAAAAAGAAGATAATACTTCAGCTGTGTCTTGAAGGTAGAGACTGATTGTAAACAAAGGGATGTAGGAAGAAAAGAGTGCCTTCTCCCATATAGGGGATGGTCAATGGTAAAGCACAGAGAAGGGAGATGGAGTGTTATGTGTGAGGAATAGGGAAAAGTCCTGTTTTGATGGACTATAGAGTGCCTGAAAGGGAGAATATTGAGGCTGGAAAGATAAGTTGGGTCAAAATTATGAGGGGCTTTCAAAGCAAAGCAGAACGAGGGTCTATATTATCCTACAGTTGATAGAACGCCATTGGAAGTTAGGGAATACGGTAATGAAATGACTATGTCTGCACTTAAGGAAAATCAGTTTGGCAGCAGTGTACTGGATGAGCTGGCGTGGGGAGACACTTTAGGCAGGACGACCAGTGAGGAAGCCATGGCAGTTATCAAAGTGAGAAGTTATGAGGTGACTCTTTAAATGTTTGCCTTGTGAAAATGTGGTCAGACTTTTGCTGAGACCCTGAACTGAATCAGAATCAATGAATGGAAGTAATAGTGAAGCTTATTTTGGTTCAATGTAAAGATGGACTTCTAACAGGGTTACCCGAAAATGGAGTGAGTCACCTTGTGAGGTAGTGATCTCCCTATCATTGGAGATATCCTGAAAGCAGATCCCTGATGATTATGGTCATTCATCAGAGAGATGTTCTAGCAGCGAGTCTGACTTTTGGTATAGCAGGCATTCATACTTTAGGTGAGTATTTAGTCCATACACTTTTTGTAGTCCCACCCAACTCTTCCATAGACAAAGTTCCTTGAACAATCTAATGAAGAGAGAAGTGTGTGCATTTGTTGACAGCACTATGATGTATGTGATTATCAATTCCTGCTGAGTAGGCTTGCTGTGTCTTTGATTATGTTTTCCCCTTCATGATGGCAGAAGAAAGAAAGGGATCATTGCTTTAAAGGGGTAATGATAAAATACCACAGAAGCTACCAACAGAGGCTTTACTTAAGTGCTTGACCCATAGAAAATGCTTATTCAGTGTATAGATTGATGGATTATATATTGAATAACATTTCTGTCTTTGCTATTGTGAGTATAAGTGTTCTGTAGGAAAAAATTAATTGTTTGGATTAAGTTTGGAGGCCAAACATTCTAGTATAAAGATTGTGGAGCAACGTAATATGTAAGAATTCTGGAAACACAAGAAGGGACAAAGTGATCAAGACTTTAAATGCCGCACAGAGGAATTTGTATTTAATTATAGAGGTAATAGGAAAACACTGTAATTTATGGCTTTAGGGGAGGTTACACAATTAGATCCGTACTTTAGGAATATCACTTCACAGCCATATGGAGGATGTACTGAAGCAGGGAAAGAACTGAGGCAGGGAGATTGATTATGAGGCAGTTTATTAGTGCAGGGGAAATATGATTGGGCTTGAACGAGGGTGGTCATGGTGGGAGGGGAAAGAAAGAGGTGGATGTGAGAGATGGTCTAGTCCTAGTCACTTTGGTGACTGGTGGATATATGGGGTGAATGAGGAGCTGAGAACGTCACTGAGGTTGGGACCCTGAGTGATCGGAAGGGTAGATGGTGGTGCCTTCAGCAGTAATAGGGAAATTTAGAAGAAGATAAGTTTTGAGGTTTTGAGGAAAGATAACTCTATTATGCTGAATAATAATATAATAAACATGTTGAATTTAAGATCTCCAGGACTTCCAGTGTGAAATATCTAGTAAGTTGATACTGAGGGATAGAAGTTCAGGAGAGAGACTCAGTCTGGATATATAGATCTGGGAATCATTTGCGTAGAGATTGAACCCAAAGTGAGAATGCATAGAGAGAAAGGAAAGAGGACCCAGGACAGAGGCTTGGGGTACACACAGCTAGTGGGGGGTAAGTTGTAGCATGGATGAAGCACCAGCAAATTGAGGGAGAGCCAGGAGGGAGCAGTGTCAGGAAAAACTAGACAGGAGAGGGAATGTGGAAGATGGCGGTGACTGATAGTATCGAATGCTGCTGAGAAGTCATTGTGGGAAGATGACACAAGTGTGTGGAATAGGGGGGCTCAGCGAGCCAAAAGCTTACCTGTTAGGACCAGGGGACCCCGAAGTGAAGTCCGTTGTTCCGTTGTTCTGGTTGGAAGTACATGGAGACGCAGATGGTGGACACAGAACATATTGCGTGGTGAAGAGATGACTGAAGAGAAATGGAAGAAGATATCACTGCTAGCTCAGGTATTACATTAAAGTGGCATAAAGGATTATAAAGATAGTTTTTTCAAAAATTCTCTAGCTGCCATATGTTGACTTTTCTTATCCTAGTCATTGCTAAGGAACAATGTTATTGAACTTTGACTCTGAAAAACTCTGTAATGGCCTGATATCAATTTATTCCATTTCCCCAAATGGGGAAGTTTAAAAAAAATAAAGAAAGGGGTTTTTTTCTGATAATGAAAATTTACATTTTTGCATTCAACAAAAGGGACTTCTGGGAAAGATTTGTTCCCTGTATCTGTTTCAAATGTCCACAACTAGGTCTCTGCCTAATATTAATTGTAAATTATGTAGAAACCAAATAGACTAGCTAATTTAAAAAATCAGAGGCTGCCTACAGTTTCAACACCTTGTATTAAACCATCAAAAGATGAGTTCAGGTCTTTCAAATGTAAATCAATTAAAGTTCAATTTCATTAAAAAAAAACCAAACCCAAACCTCGTGGTTTAAAGTCAGTGGGGCATGTCTGGAAACAGAAAATTCTTCCTTTCAACAGCATTCATTCAGGAAGCACTCATTCCTTTCTGGCATCTTAAAGTTACCCCAAATCTTGTAGGGCAATTATCCCTAAACCCTTGATCATTAAAATTCTGACAGGTTCAAGCTGACAGTACTAGCTTTTCTGGGGCAGTCTCAAGGCTGATAGTTGGTGGTCACATGTGATATACTTCGTTTCACTCCCAGCTGGAGATGAAAGCAGTTGCCCATATATCTGTCTCTCTAGGATGGCTCTTCACCTATTTTGAGAGGGCCTAGGCTGTCTGTGCTTGCTTACTTGCTTAGGAGAAACAGGCACAGTGTTGGGCTGCCTAAAGAAATTGGAATTGGGTCTCAGGGTCACCTTGGAGCCACCATCAGTTATCTCCAGAAACAATAATTGTGGTTTTCTAACTGCAGTTCTCTTCCCTTCTCCCCCACCGCTTGAGGCATTTATTCCTTTTGTTTAAAAGTCACCTGTGGCACCCCCCTCCCCCCATCTAAAAAGTTATCAAATACCAATGGCTAATGAGGCAAGATCTTTCATGTAGGTTGCTGAAAATTTTATGATTTTTATTCCAATGATTGTTTAATGCTTTCGATGCATTTCATATCATGCCATTGTACTCATAGAACTTTGGGGTTTATTCTAAAATGTAACTATTTTGGATCCTTTTAAATTTGTAGTGAGATTCATGATTTTTTAAAAAAACCCTTTTCTTACTAATAGCTTTTCTTTTATATGTGTGTGTGTGTGTGTGTGTGTGTGTGTGTGTGTGTGTGTGTGTGTATATAACCTTCATTTCAGAGTATATCTTTCCCTCTCTCTCCAGTGAGCTGTATGTTATAACAAAGATTCAAAAGGAAAGAGAGGGAATTTTATTTTTTATTTAATTTTTTTGTGTGGGGATCAACCTTATCAGTTTTGTTGATCAGTATGAGAAATGCTGCTCATGCATAGTTCCCACCTCTGCAATAAAGTAGGGAGGTGAGTTTTCTCAACTCTTTTCTGAGACTAAGCTTTGTCAGTATAATTTCTACCTGATTTTTAAGTCTGTGTATCTAACTTCAGCAATTCCTTCCTTCTTGCTCCTTCATAACTCTTGCTCCTGACTTTCTCAGCTTCATCTGCTCCTCTTGTACCCCAAACCCCCACCCCTCTCTCTTCTGTTCTTCCTCCTTTCAGTTTCTCCTTCTTCTTTTGCTTTTTTTCATACAGCTCTTGCTTGGAATTTTTAGGCTGAAGAGTTAACCTGTCAAGACTCCTCAGGAACTTTTGAATTTAGCAGAGTTGCTTTTTGCTAGAAGTTGAAAAAATTTGAGAATGAGTGTTAAGGGATTTTGAAGAAAAATTATGCATGTTATTCCTAGGGAGTTTTTAGCTCAGCAGGGTTCTAGTTTGCTGATAATACTGATCTCTGATGCCTGGATTGCAGAACTTCTGTCAGAACAGCTCGCTGCTGAAGATTGGTCAGCCGACTTGGTGGGTCCACAATGCTGAAGGCAAGAGGTTGCTAAAATCATCTGTTGGAAAGATCAGCCTAGATTGAAATGCTGTCTTTGCCACTGTGAGCCAAACAATTTGTTTCTTTGGTCCTCAGCATTCTTAACTCTAGAAAGAAGGGGTTAATTTAGAGAGTCTGAGATATGTTTTCTCAATCTCAGTCAACACAATGAGCCTCAATTTCTTGATAGAAAAGCTTCCATAACCTTCCTTTTTAAGCTTCGAAATTGTTCCCAAGACTGCGTTTTATTGGAAAGAGCATTGAACTTGGAACCTGAAGGCCTCATTTGAATCTCTTTACTCTGAATCTCATTTCTGAAACTGGCTAGCTCTGTAAAGTAAATGAATTAACCTTTCTGAGCTCCAGTTTTTTGTATTTGTACAATAACAATATTAGCTGCCCTACTGAGCTTGCCGTGAAGATCAGGTAGGAGAATGTTTATGAAGTACCCCAGAGGAAAACTGAATCTGATATCTCGAGCCGTATGGTACCTATGCCAGTCTAGGACAGCCTCCTTCTTTTACGGACGAGAAATTTAAGGCCCATCAAGGTTAAATGACTTGCTCAGTGGAACACAGGTAAATGGCATATTTGAGATTCAAATCCGGACTCTCTGACTGACTCCACGCTCAGCACTATTTCTACCACACAATCAAAGTGTCATCATTAGGCATCTTCTCTCCCCTTATAATGGCCATTTTTGTGTACCTTGTAATAGCTAGCATTTGTCTAGCTTTTACTGTATACTCTGCTAAGCACTTTATAATTATATCTTATTTGATCCCCATAACAATCCTTGCAAAGAGGTGCGATTATCATTCCCACTTTATGATGAGAAAACTGAGGCAAACAGCTTAAGTGACTTGCCCAGAGTTTCACAGTCAAGTGTCTGAGGTTGGGTTGAGCTCAGGTGTTTTTGCTGACTTCAGCTCATATGTTCTATCCATTGTGCCTCCTGCCCACCCTGTATCTGTAGGTTTTTTCCTATGCACTTATATTTCTGTATTCCTTTACTATAGTTACTCTCTGACATTTCTGATTTCTGCCTCCCAATGAACATTCTAAGACATTGTCTCCTTTACAGCCACAGCAGCACATACAGTTTTGCATGGTTGTTTATCTTAGGATTAATGTCTGTCTTCCCAGTTAAGCCCCTGGACAGTGTCTTCTAACCCCTCTACATGCATGAGTGATCCCATTCATTCCTTCCCATTCCTTCCTATCTACTCCAAAAAATTGTCCCTTCTGTTGTCTCCTCACTCTCATTTATCTTCAGAATCTCTCTGTCTGTTGGCTTCTTCCCTATGGCCCACAGATATGCTCACATCTTTTCCATTCTTTAAAAATAATAAAGCCAAAAACCTTCCCTTGATATGTTTCTTGCTCTTCTATGACTTTGTGCAACCCTGCATCACTTAAATCCAATTCACACACAAGTCAAGACATCCCTCTGTGATGTCATCAGTCCACGTTGAAAACGAAAGATGAGCAGTGACTTCATCCCTTTGTGTGTGGCCAACCTCCTTGAGAAGGATGACTACTTTTGGTGGCTCTGCCTCCTTCACTCTCACTCAGTTCTTAACTCTGGCATCTGGCTTCCACTGTCATTAATCAATTGAAACTATTCTTTCCAATGGACCCTTAATTCCTAAATCTAATAACTTTTTCTCAGTCTTCATCCTTTTTAACTTTCTGAAGCCTTTGACACTGTTAGCACCATCTTCTTGATAACCTCTTTTCTCTAAGGTTTCCTGATACAAATCTTTCCTGGTTTTTCTCAGCTGTCTGATCATTTCTCAGACTCCTTTGTTTTAAAATTTTTTAAATATTTTATTTTCTATTAACACGCAAAAATAATCTTTAATATTCGTTTTAGAAAATTTTTGACTTCCAGATTCCCTCCCTCTTTTCCCACCTCACTGAGAAGGCAAACTTAATATAGGTTATTTATCTGCCATCATGCAAAATGTATTTCCATATTAGTCATGTTGTGAAAGAAAACAGACAAAAACATGAGAACAATAAAGAAAAAATATGCTTCAATCTGCATTCAGACTTCATCAGTTCTTTCTCTGGAAATGGATAGCATTTTTCATCATAAGTCCTTTGGAATTGCCTTGGATCATTGTACTGCTAAGAATAGCTAAGTCATTCAGAGTTGATCCTCATGCAGTATTGCAGTTACAGTAATATTCTCCTGGTTCTGCTCATTTCACTGTGCATCAGTTCATTAAGTCTTTCCAGGTTTTTCTGAGAGCATCTTGCTCATCATTTCTTAGGGTATAATTGTATTCCATCACAACCACATATGACAACTCATTGAGCCATTCCCCAATTGGTGGTTATTCCTTTGATTTCCAATTCTTTGCCACCACAAACAGAGCTTCTATAAATACTTTTGTACATACAGCTCCTTTTCCTTTTGGTTATTTAGCTCTTTGAGATACAAACCTAGTAAGTGGTATTGCTGAATGAAAGGGTATGCACTGATTGCCCTTTGGGGCATAGTTCCAAATTGTTGTACCAGATGGTTGAATCAGTATACCACTTCCTCAACAGTGCCTTAGTGTCAGACTCCTTTGCTTGATCCTAATGATGTGTCCTTTAAGGCTGTCTCCTGAGCCCTCCTTCTACACTGTTTCTTTTGCTGGTCTTATCTACTCCAGTGGATTTAATTTTCATCTCTTTTCGGGTGATTCTTAGTTTATTCTCTGTTTATCCAGTCTTGACCTCTTTCCTGACCTCCATTTTCACATTTCCAGTAGTTTAGGAAGATCCCAAACTGGATCTTCCCTAAACTCCCTATATCCCAAACTGAGCTTATTCTCTTTTTCTGCAGACCCTCCCTTCTTCTGAACTTCCCTGCTGCTAGGCAGAGTACAACCGTCCTCCCCCCAGCTCCCAAGCTAGCTCTCTTACTGGATATAAATATTTGTTGCTTTGACTTAACTTACACTCTGATGACATTGGGGCTCATTGCTTATAGGGAATGATTATTGGAGCTTGTTATTGGAGCTTGTTAAATCTTCTGGAGTTTCTTGGCAAGGCATGTTCTCCCTTCAGAACTCTGATTTCTAAAACACTCTTCTTTGAGTTTCTTCGTCCTTGATTATCGTGTGTGCTTATATAGATACCAGTTCATTTTTCCTTGTCCATTTGTTTTCACTGAATTGAGGAATGCCAAAGCCTCAAGCTTCCCCCGTTCAGAGTCCTCCTCAGTAGGAAATGTTGCAGAGACTCACCCATGTGGCTTTGTTCTCTTGAGAGTCAATACAAACAATAAAAAATTGGCTTTTTTTATGAAATGTAATATTTATATAATTAAAAGCAGCGCTTTCCTTGACATTTCTTTGGGACAGTTTTACATGAGATGATTGGGGCTTTTATTGACTAAATGACCTTGTAAGTGGAGTGATGGAGCTCGGTAAAGTCTGGAATCATTTGTGCATATTAAAAAAAAAAGTGTGTCTCTGTGTGTGTGTGTGTATGTGTAACTCTTCAAAGCCCCTAGAAATGTAGTGCAGAAATATAGCAAATGAAAGCATTGAGAAACAGTTTGAAGTAAGAAAGAAGACAGACATCATCAGCGAACCAGCCACTCTATCAGTATAGGTCAGTGTTGAGATCAAGCTCTTATGGTTGTACTCTGATGGTTGCCTTGAGTGAAGCATTCTATTAGATGCAGTGGAGGGAAGACCCTGATGGAAAGTTCTTGGCTTGTGGCTCATTAAGGTGTCCTGAAAGCTGACACTGGAATAGTCATGCTGATCTCCCTTGCCTTGAGAGCTCACCTCTCCAAATGACAACAAGAAAGCTGATACACAGGTAGAGGCAGTAATATGCATCCCATTTTTTCTGGTCTGTTGCCTCACTCTTCTTAGGCTCACTGTTTGTCATTAGGCCTGTTCTGATTTTTTTTCAGCTTTGGGGACATGAGCCAGTGCTTATTATCACAGCTCACTTAAAAGGTCAAGTTTCTGAATTTATTGCTCATCATGGGGTCTGATGGTGGCATGGTGTCATAATAATAGATTAAATAGGGCAGCTAGGTGGCATGGTGGATAGAGCTCTAGGAAGGCTCCTTTTCGTGAGTTTGAATCCAGGCTCAGATACTAGCAGTGTGACCCTGGGCAAGTCACTTAGCCATTTGTCTCAGTTTCCTCATCTGTAAAACAAGCTGAAGAAAGGAATGGCAACCCATTTTAGTATTTTTTGCTAAGGAAACCCCAAAATGGGGTCATGAAGTGTCATATATATGACTGAAACTCCTGAACAACAACAGCAGATTATATGTGTATGGTTTAGGTTGCATTATGTCTGTCTTCATTAAACACACACACATACACAAGGTTTTATAGCAAGGGATCTTGGGGGATTTTAGATCAGATGTTGCTTCTGAATGGGTACAAGGAGAAAATATTCAGAATTTCCTCTTGGCTGGCCTGGAAAGATAGCAATGCATACTGCCTGCCCCCTTGACACTCCTCCCCCCATCTCCGTCTAACAGAGAATGCTCAACGCTCTCCATGTTTTCCTTTTATGGAAAAATTCAAATGTTAAAGTTGGGGTTCATGGGTCCAGCTGGTTCCACTTAGCAACAATCGGGAATATCAACAGTACCTAATCTTTTGGAGAAGAGTTCTACATTGAAAACATTGTCTCCACCACAAGAGTGATTTCAGCTCTCAGGCTAAGCTAGGCAGGGACAAAGTGCACATTAGGCAGCATTTAAACCCCAGGAATAGACTGAGCTGTTGTTTATTGCTGGTACTCTTGATTGCTTGAGGAGGACACACGAGATACGCTCCCTGAGTCTCACTTTCTGGCAAGTGCTCTAATAGATCAATTATTCCCAGTGGTGAAAAATGGAGATGAAGGCCCTGGAATGCAGCTGCTGGGAAAAGAATTTTACCGTATCAGAATAATTTACACATAAAGAATGGTAGGGCTTCTGGAGATCTCTTCAAATCGTTATGGCTAGTGACGATTTTCATTTTCTTAGAAAATGAACCGTTAAGTTGGCATCCGTGAACTTGTTTTTTAAAAAATCATTTCACAAGTGTTTCTTGTTATAGTCAGTTTCCTTTATAGTGCTATGCATTATGTACATTACACACTTTTTTTTCTGAGAAGGATCCATGGGCTTCACTAGACTTCCCACAACACAGAAAAGATTAAGAATACCTGACTTGCCTTAAGAAGGATCATTGTGTAAGAAAAGGATTATTCAGATGTTGTTATTCAGTTTACCTAGCTTGGCTTAAAAACAAACATTTGCACCGTCCAGGTCTTTAATTGTAATATCTCTGAAAACCTTTCCAGGCCTAGAATTGGAAAGGGAAGTCAAAAGACAAGAATAAGGAAAGGTAGTTAGTACCTCCTAGAAATGGTCAATGCTCTCCTCCCACATCTCATCTTGGCTTAAAGCATTTCTGCCTCTGAAAACTTCTTCTGACTGGGCTTGCATTGTCTGTTTTTAGGTTGTAGGTTCCTGAAGGTTTTGTCTATATTGGAGTGTATCGTTGCTTTATCCAGGAGTCTTCATTGACTGAACCTAATGAAACTTTATTTGCTGGTAAATCAGTTTTAGGAGGAGAAACAAAAATGTGGTGTTTGTTTTATTTTCCTGCGAGATCCATTCAAAATATTTGGCATTATTCATGCCAAAGGTTTCTTAGGAGAAAAATGACTGACAAAAAACATACTAATTAATTCGAAGATCCTATCCTACAATCTATTCATTTAGAGCTGAACAGGGCTTTAAACATCATTAAATTCAACCCCTTTCAAATGTTTAAATAATGGTTAGGAGGTTAAGTGATTTGTCCAATGTCACATAAAACAAGACCTTGGATTCTGATGATGTATTTGAATAATTGTGAAGCATAGACTGGACTTCATAGATTTTAGATCTTTCATCTTGACTAAAGTGGAAGTGATTTGTCCAGTAGAATTACAGACAATAACCAAATTGCTTGACACATCCCAATCACTAGAAGTTCGGGACAGAAATTATTGACTAAGTTGGACACATACCTCTCTATCAGGTGATATTAAGAAGCCAAAATCCATCTCAGATTGTCAGCACTTTTATTAAAGGAGGAATGTATGCTACTGCCTTGGCACCACATTGAAGGAACAGAAGACATGATATCTGGATTGTAGTTACTGTTGGTATTTATTTTCTAACTGGAGACACAAGACAGAAAAATTGGTATGTAATCAAATGTCTAATATAGGAACATAAAGTAGGTACTGATCTTTGTCGGGATAGGTGGAGGGGAGTAAGGAAAAGCTTAATAGAGAAATATCCTTGTGGGCCTACAAGGATATTTATTGACCTGAAATATGAGTTCTCAAAGTGTGGTCTGGGGACACCTGAGGGATTTTCATCATCTTTAGGAGTTCCTTGAGGTCTAAACCATTGTTATCATACTACTGAGCTATTTTGATTCCTAATGTAGTAAATGTCAGTAAATATAATCCACATAAACAAAATCTCTTTGAGGAAAGAGCCTCAGTTTTCAAAAGTGTAAAGTACTCATGAGACCCAAAAGTTTGAGCACTGCTGACCTTAAGTATACCAACCATGAGATGGCTTCCATTTCCACTCAGTTTTAGGAGAAGAGTGAGCTGCCTTCAAGCATTCATCACTTATGTAAATAGGATTTTTTTTTCCATTTGGGAGAGAGACAGCAAGAGATCTTCTTGCTCATTCTTCAATAGAGCTGGTCCTGAAAACTTTGTAGGAAAAAGGAATATATATCATTCTCTTTGCTGTCTCAGGGAGGGAGATTTTATTTTCCAAGTTCAATAACAAGCATTTATTAGTAATAATAATTTGTATTTAAATAGTACTTAAAAGATTTGCAAAGTGCTTTATATCCTCAGAAGCACCCTGAATTACAGGGGCTATTATGATCCCCATTGTACAAGTGAGGAAACTGAAGCAAATGGAGGTTCAATGACTTGTCCACGGTCAGACAGCTGCTAAGTGTTGGAGGTGGGATTTAAATCAGATCTTCCTGCTTCGGGGTCCAGTGCCTGACTCACTAGCTTGATACCCAGCAGCCTCCTTCCTTAACTGTCCTACGAGCCGATGGTTTGAAGAGCTCAGGGTAAAAACTGAGTCAACAGTGTAAACAGATTGGATGGTTCAGGAGGAAAGGAAAATCACCTGCCTTTGCTTTGTCTTTTTAGCTAGGCAAAGACAACTTTTGGGGAAGTCAGGCTCAGTTTAGACAGTGTTTAAAAGGCACCATAGATGGATATAGCAAATGATTTATGCAGCAGTTCACTACACAAAAGAATAGACTGATACTTTATAAATGACATGTACCGCAGCATTAAACATCTGGAAATAGTTGTTGTTTTTTCTTCCCTTCTGGGATTCAGAGTCCTAACACTAGACTTTTGACCTAGATTTGTTTTTAGGCTGTTTGTATTTCTTTTTTTAAAAAATTGGTTGATAGTTCCAAACACAGTCCCAGTCCCATCTTAATGGACACCTCTGTGCCCCAATAGAATCCTCCCCTGTATTAAGTAGAGTTAAGGAGAGGAAATGAATACATTGACCATCTAAAAATGTCTATGTCATTCTGCTAGTTCACCAACTCTGGCACGAGGCCGGGAGCAGGCTTCTTTCTCATCAGTTATCTGAAGTTACAATTAGTCTCTAAATTGAACAGTTTCTCAGTCTGCCAATGCTGTCTTCCATGTAAATGATTTTTCTGCTTCTTTTTAACTCACTCTGTATCAGTTCATTCAAACCTGTACAAGTTTTACTGAATTCCTTACCACTGAAAAAATAATATTCCATTCTATTATATGTGGCAGTTTGTTTAGTTCTCTAATTGATGGGTTCTCCCTTTCTTTACATTTCTTTGCTGCTATAAAATGTGATACTTCAAATATTTTTGTGTAAAATATGGAATTTTATTGACATTTCCATCTAAACCTATGTTTAGTAGACACGTGAATGAAATTCTGTCATTTTGGTGAAAGTAGAACATGTTCGAGAGACATTTATTTGCCAGTGATACCTTGAGTTTTGCTTTACTAAAACCCTGAACTTCATTTAATTCTTTTTTTGTATTTTTTATGTTATACTTAAATACAAAGTGAAAAAAGAAAAAATTGTCATGTATGCAGCAGACCATGAGAGAGGATTTAGTATAAAATAATAGATTTCCATTTCGAGAATACCAATATAATAAATTCCGCACATCGTTCTTGGTGCTGCCTAGCTTTTCTCTGCTTCTTTGTTGGTTCTCTTTTGTTCTCTATCATGCAGTTTATTTTTTATTTTATTTTTTTCCCTCCCTGCCATCCCCATGAAGGTTACAATTAAGTGTGGAGATAGATATCTATGTGCATATATCTGTGTCTGCATATAGATATACACACATATACATACTCATAAATACATACAGACATACATACATATACACATAGGCATAGATATCTATAAACATGCACATATATACACACATACACTCATACATTTATATGTAAGACCATGCTTCTTCTCTCCTGTCATCGGTTTTTCTGCAGGTGGATAGCATCTTCCATCATAAGTCCAAGTCCAAGTCTTTCCATGTTTCTCTAAATCAGCCAGCTTATCATTTCCCGCACCACAGCGATATTCCTTTCTGGATTCAGTCAGCATTTTCCTTCCCAGGATCTTTGAAGTTAACTTGGATATTTTTAATAGAATGACTTGTCTGCTGAAAGTTTTTCTTAAAACAATGCTGCTGTTACTGTACACAGTGTTCTCTTGGTTCTGCTTGTTCGGTTCTGCATTATTTCATGGAGATCTCTCCATGCTTTTCTAAAATAATTGAGCTCCTCATTTCTTATAGCACAGTAACCTTCCATCATGAACATACACCACAATTTGTTTAGTCATTCCCCAGTTGACAGGTATCCCCACAATTTCCAGTTCTTTGCCACCACAGAGAGACCTGCAATAAATATTTAATAAATGTAGACTCTTTTCCATTTTCCCTAATAATTTTGGGAAACAGACCTAATAGTAGTATTACTGGATCAAAGGATATAGGTAACTTAATAACTCTTTGGGCATAATTCCAAATTTCTCTCCCAAATGGTTAGAGCAGCTCACAGATCCACCAACAATGAATTAATAATGCCCCAATTTTTCCACATCTCCTCCAGCTTTTCACTTTCCCCTGCTATCATTTTAGCCAGTCTGATAGGTGTAAAATGATATCTGAAGGTTGTTTTAATTTGCATTTCTCTAATCAATAATAATTTGGAGCATTTTTTCATATGACTATAAATTGTTTTGTTTTCTTCATTGGAAAACTGCCTGTTTATCTGTCCTTTGACCATTTGTCATTTGGTGAATGACTCACATTCTTATAGATTTGACAGAGTTATTTATTTGAGATATGAGACCTTTATCTGAGGAACTATCCATAAAGTTCTTTTTCCCAGTTAACTGCTATACTTCGGGTATACATTTGTTTTATTTGTACAAAACCTTTTTAATTTAATGTAATCAAAATTATTCGTTATACATCTCACAGTACTCTCTATCTCTTGTTTGTTCATAAGTTGTTCACCTATCCATAAGTGTAGCAGGTAGTATTTTCCATGTTCTCCAGATTTTCTTGTATATCTCCCTTTGTATCTGGGTCATGTATCCATTTTGAACTTATCTTGATAAATGGTGTAAGATATTGGTCTTTGCCTGATTTCTGCCAGACGACTTTCCAGTTTTCCCAACAATTTTTACCAGATAATGAATTCTTATCCCCATATTGTTTTGCTTCTGTGGCTCGTATGCCTGCTCTGTCCCACTGATCCACCTTTCTGTTTCTTAGTCAGTACCAGATAGTTTTGGTAATTACTGCCTTAGAATACAGTCTGAGATCTGGTGCCACTAACGCTCCTTCTTTTACATTTTTTCTCCTTAGTTCCTTTGATATTCTTGACCTTTTGTTCTTCCAGATGGATGTTGTTAGTCTTTTTTCCAGCTCTGTGACTAACGTCAGAAAGGGGGGAGGAGACTTTTGTGCAGTGACACAAGGGAGCAGGGAGAGATCGCTGTTAGCTGCAAAGGGAGCTCAAGCAAAGTTTCATGAAAGAGTGAGCAACTGAGTTGTGTAACTTAAGAGAAAGTCTTCAGTGTTGGCAGTGAGGAGGTTAGAAAAATGTGATAGAAGTTGAGGATGCTCTGAGCAAAGGATGGGGAAGGGTCAAATGGAGCACGGAGGGGCAAAGAATAGACCGCTTTGGCTGGTAAATAAAGATGTGAAGTGGACTAAGTAGTATAGGAAAAAATTGCTTGTGAGATCTTCACTCTAGAATAGGAGTTTATGTTTTATTTGGTAGGGAATGGAGAGGCAGGATGATTTTTTTTTAATAAGGATATGTTAGGTTGATTTGAAGTTGGTTGGCTAGTTGAGCCAGAGCAGAAGTCATTTGTGACTTGGTATCAGCTTGGAAGAAGGTTTCCAATGGAGTACCTTGGGGGATCTGTGCTACTCTATATTTTTCTTCATGACCTGGACAAGGATATAGCTGTCATGTTCGTCGAATTTGCCAATGACATAAAATTTGGAGTGATAGCTAAGCCTTTGGATGCTAGAGTACTGATCTAAAAAGATCTCACTAGGTTAGAACATTGGACTGAATCTAATAAGATGAACATTTTTTAAGTCTAAAACGCACTACTAAAGCCATCCCACAGGAGGTACTCTGGAGAGAGCCCTAGGATTTGTATTCTATTCCCAGTTCTACCACCTCGGGCAAAATGTTTAGGCCTCAGTTTATTCATATGTATAACAAGTGATTGGATTAGAAGGTTCTTTTTAGCTCTGAGTCTAGGATTTTACGATCCTGAGATGGGGGAGATATGGGGCTAGTTATCAATCAAGTAATCAATAAACATTCAACACCTATCTGTGCCAGGAATCATGCACAACCCTGAGTTAGCAATTAGTCTAAAAAAGAAATGGAAACTTCACTGGTTTGAAAAGTTCAATGAGTTAACAGTCTGAAATAGCAGTTCAAGATATTTAGGGGATCTTAGACTATCTTATGAGAGTTATTATTAGATGCTTTTCAGTCTCCTTTGCTGCAATATCATCCTGTCCCCTTGGTGTTGGTATCCCCTAGGGCTTTGTTTTGAGCTCTCTTCTCTTTCCTTCCTCCCTTTAGTGATTTCATTTGCTCCTGTGGATATCTATGCACGTGACTTCTAGATCCACATATCCAGCCCCCACCTTTTCTTTGAACCTTGGTCCCATATTGTCAGATGCTTGCTGGACAGCACCTGCATCTCAGACTTAACATGCTTTAATGTTTAATAATGCTTATTATCTTTCCCTTAAAGTTGCCATCCAACTTCCTTATTGGATTCTTAGTCATGTTGGTGTTATCTTTTACTCTGATTTCTTTCCTGTACAGTCAGTTTTTGAATCTTATTGATTATACCTCTATGACTCTCATAATGTGTCCACTTTTCTAGATCCATATACCTATCACCCTGGACTACAGTAGTCATCTCCTAGTCATCTTCCTTGATCCCAGGATCTTTCATTTCTAATTTGTTTTCTACCCACCTGCCCAAATCATCCTCTTAAAACATGATTCTGAGCAGGTCACTCTCTCATTGAAGAAACTTTAGCGACTCTTTATAACTTAAAGCAGATGTTCTTAACCTGGGGTCCATGGGCATCCCTCTCCTCCCAAGAGACTCTCTTGATAGATTTCAGGATGTTTGTGAACTTGGATGGAAAAAGATTCCATTTTTATTTTCCACTAATTTCTGATTGAAATTTAGCATTTCCTTCAGTTATTTAAAAACACTATTCTGAGAAGTCATCCATAAGCTTCACCAGACTGCCAAAGGAATCCATGGCAGAAAAAAAGTTAAGGACCCCTAGCCTATAGGACAAATGACAGATTCTTCAGACCCCTTATAATATGATGACCTTTCTAACCTTATTTCTCACTCATTCTCTTCACAAATTCTGGGCTACCAGTTGTTCCTTTAGCTTGACTTCATGTTTCTCTCTTCCATCTATCCACGCTGGCCATTTCTCATTCTTGGAATGTCATCATCTCTCATGTCTTTTGTTCCACATCCTGATCTGCCTTAGAGTTCCAATTCAGGTACCACCTTCTCCAGGAAGACTTCACTTCCTCTTCAGATTCTTTTGTATTATACTTATGTATTGTTTTGTATTATACTTATTTCGCATGCTAATTATTTTGTATTATACTTGTTCCATATTCCTTCAGTGGAATGTCACTTTCTGGAGTGCAAGAACTTTTTTTTTTTTAAACTTTGAGGCCTCTGTTACTATTAACCATGCCTTGCATATAAGAAGATCTTTAATAAATAATATGTTGATTGGAATGGGTGAAAGACTGGAGGTTTGAAAGACCAGTTGGGTTATTAGGGGGCTGCTGCTGTAGTTTGGAGGAGAAAAAAGTGAGATCCTTCTCTGGAGTGGTGATGGTGTAAATGGAAGTGGGAGATGTTTTGGTTTTGAAACTAGGATGATTTGAGATGTGATTAAATATGGGAAGTTTGGAAAAAGAAAACATCCAGGTTGGCCCATGGGTTGTAATGCTTCTTGGCTAGAAGGATTGTGGTACCATCAAAATCAGTTGCAAAATTAGGAGAATGGTTTAGGTTTTCAGGATCATAAATTTAGAGTTGAAATGGATTGTAGAGGTCATATGGTGCAACCTCTTCAATTTTAAATTGAGCAAGTGACCCAGAGAGTTCTCATGAAGCTACCCATGGTCATCTAAATAGTAAGTAAAAAAAATTTAGGATTTGCACCTTGTACCTTTCATATAAAATTCAGTGCTTGGAAAGTTCAGACCCTTCCTCTGACATCCTCTAGCTTTTTGACCATGGACAATCATCTAACCAAATAGAGACTTTAAAATGGAAATCGCAATACCTGTAGTACTTACCTCATAGGGATAGTGTGAAGATTATTTGAGGTGATGCATGCAAAATATTTTTAAAATCTTAAAGCAACATTTGAATATAAGCTGTTTTTATTATCCTGTGTATGTCTACTAAGAAATTTATAGTACCACTGAGATATCCTAATTATTGTATAAATACTCCAAAAAGGGGGTTGGCAAACAACCCTATTTTATAGTTAGAAAAATCTCAGGCATAGAGAGGACATTTAGGTATCTCTGGTTTTAAACTAGATACAGAGAGATCTGGGCTTAGGCAACAGATGGATCTGTTCTTCCTTTAATATTTGATGATGAATTCCATTTTGGACTTGTTGATTTGAGGTGCATGAGAAGTAACCAGATGTCCAGTAAGACACTGGGGAAACAGTGCTTTTGAAGCTTTGGCGTGTGGGTAACAGAGTATTGAGATTTTAGAATTATTTGTATAAAATAATCGTTGAAATCATAAAAGTGAGTTAGATCTCCAGTTCATCAATTTACTAAGTGCCTATGGTATGCCAGGCAATAGAGATGCAAAAAAAAAGAGAGAAAAAAATAATCTCTACTCAGGGAGTATGCATTCAAATACGTGTGTGTGTGTGTGTATCTATCTAAAGATGAATATAGAGAATAAATGCAAATTAATATAACATAGATAAATCTAAGGAAGTTTTGCACAGAGGATTCTTAGGCATGGAGGTGAAGAGGGAGTATATTCCAGGCACATAGGACAGAAGGTGCAAAGGCATGGTGATAGGAGATGGAGGGTAAGGAACAGAGAGGTCTTCTTGGCTGAATGGGAAATAATGGAAGTTCAGGAAGGAAAATAATCTTCATTGATCCTCAAGAGATAGGTTGGGGTCAGGCTACAAAGGGTCTTAAATGATCAGTGAAGCAGTTTGTATTTTATCTTAGAATCTTTTGAGAGCGTTTGGAGTTGGTTGAGTAGAGGTTTGATATGGTAAATATGAATTTAAGGAAAATCACTTCTGCAGTAATGTGGTAGATTGTAGTGGTGAGAGGCTTGTGGTAGGGAGACCAGTCCATCCAGGCTAGAGGGGATGAGGGCCTGAACACAAACGATCATTATGTGAGACAAAAGAAGGTTTTGCACAGGAGAGATGCTTTGGAGGTAGAAAGAGCAAGATTTGGTGACTGATCGGATATATGGGGTGAGAGAGAATGAGGACTATAGAATAATACCAAGATTGTGAACCTGAGAGTCTGAAAGGATGGAAGAACCTTCAACAGAAGTAATGGCTTTTAGAAGATGACAAACTTCAGGGAAAAGATGGTGAGTTCAGTAGATGTACCTCAGGAAACTCAGTATCAAAGGAGATAATTTTAAAATGCCTACCACAGTGACTGGCACATAGTAAGAGCTACATAATTTTTTGGTTATCATTATTATCTCAACACTCCCAAAACAGAAATTATTAATCTTCTTCTCAATTTTCCATCCTTCCTCTCTTCATAATTTCCCTGTTACTGTAGAGGACATTATCATTCTTCTAGTCACTGAGAAAAATTATTATTTTTCTCTTATTATTATTATTATCTTATATTATTATTATCTTATAATCAATTATTGGGGAGATTCAATTTTTTAAATTTCCTTTTTCCCATTTCAAAGGCCAGTTTTTCAAGGAGATTTCAGACCTTGCCCAAAATTTTACCCACCCTAGACCATCTTAACTGGGCAGAGTTGTTGCCCTACCCAAATAGAAAAACCTTACAAAGAAAATCTAACCTGGGTGAAATCTAGCCCCTTGTGTTCTAGTCAGACGGGTCTGAGTGATCAGTCAAGTCCCCCAGCCCTTCATTGGAATCTGCCTCTGTTCATTCTTCTCCTTAATTGTTAACCAGTCAGAGTTGACTGCCATTTGTGAAGAACACTCACACTTCATAGGGCCTATAAGCATCAAGGGGCCTCCATGTTAGGTCTTTGGCATTGGAGAGTACCACTGACCCCTTTTATTAGTTATCAACTAGTCATAATTAAGAAAATGATTAATTACCCAGAAACTATGTCTCTAGAACTTTTTATGTGACTCATCACCCAGGATCACAACCTTGTAGTATTCCTTGATGTCTCCCATAACCTTATCCTACATACATCTAATATCTTCCCCATATGGGAATGAGGAAAACACTGATAGAGGTGATCATAAGTAAATTGCTAATTTGTGTCAGAAACAAATAAAAATTCTTATAGGAGTGGTCAGGTCAAAGGTCATGGCTCATTTTAAGGAAGACTGTTTAAGAGTGCTTACAAATATGTACTGCACTTTATCAATGTAAAAATAATTTTAAGCTTCATTAGCTTGGGTTCCACAACATTAATGTTATTTTTAAACCATGAAAACAGTCTCGATTGTAAATTTTTCCCCACTGACTAATTTAACTACTTAGCTATGCATGTACGAAATTCTAATGCAGGCCAGCTCAGCTTCATGTACTGGAATAGATTTTTACAACAGACTTTTATGAAGGTCTTCAGCCAAAACAATCATCTGTTTGATTATATATGCATTTAAGCATATCCTTATATGCCATTTGCTGTTTAAGTGGATGCCTTCAATTGTACTTAATGCTACTATCTTTTCTTTATGCCTTTGCCCGCCTAAACAGTAGTGTATTTGAAGACACTGTTGTTATTTTTTATTCTCAAATTTACCAACTCCTTTTGTAGTTCGGTTTTAATCACATCTCAAATCTTTTAAATGATATTTTCAAAAACCCTCACAAAACACTTCTCATTTCCAGATACACTATAATTACCCCAGGTATGCCATATCATAATGTCACTGAGGATACTCCCCTTTCTTGCTTCCTTCCTTCCTTCCTTCCTTCCTTCCTTCCTTCCTTCCTTCCTTCCTTCCTTCCTTCCTTCCCTCCTTCCTTCCTTCCCTCCTTCCCGCCCTTTCTTCCTTCCTTCTGTCTATCTTTGTTCATTTATCTATATTATTTGTTTACTCTTTCATTTATTTATTCACTAACTCATTTTCTTTCTTTCTTCCTTTCTTTCTTTCTTTCTTTCTTTCTTTCTTTCTTTCTTTCTTTCTTTCTTTCTTTCTTTCTTTCTTTCTTTCTTTCTTTCTTTCTTTCTTTCTTTCTTTCTTTCTTTCTTTCTTTCAGTAGAGGACAACCTTTATTTCACTCCACAGAAAATGCAAACAATACAAAATGACTCACAGGAGTCCATAAACTGATCCAGGAAATATATAAAGCATTCACAGCATTCCCCTTGAAAATGAACTGAATTTATGGTTTGGGGAGTGCATCTTGTTTGTCCTTAGCAGGGTCTTACACAATCACCCCAAAACTCATTGCATCATCATGTGATCTGAACTTTTTTTTTATTTTATTTTTCATTTTTAACACAGTTCATATCATATAAAACAATTGCAACTTTTGGTCAGGTGATACTTCTTTTTAAAGCATTTACAATATAGACCACAAAAGAATTTTCTTTTTTTTTTTTTTTAAAGATATTAACACATTTTTATTGTGACAGTGACCAATTAGTACAGTGGACAAAGGATTTCAATGAATATTCTGGTCTTGTGTGTGCAGATTGCTTGGGATGATGTATTCTCCTATCTTTTTTATTTGTGGGAGGCTCTCAGAATGGGTAAATTACTTGTTTATAAAAATGAGATACTTTAGGAAATGAGGAGGGGGGAAGAAGACTGTAGTATGATTAGAAAAGGTGTTTTGTTTTTTTTTAAAAAAAAAAACAGCATCTAATTTTCAATTTACCCTGTGTGTATCCCCCCGTTTCAAATGTGTTTCTTGTAAACAGCATATAGTTGAATTATGGTTTTTAATCAATTAATCAATTTTTAATCCATTCTGTTATCCGTCTCCATTTTATGGGGGAGTTCATCCCATTCACATTCACAGTTATAATTACCATCTGTGTCTTTCCCTCCATCCTCTTTCTCCCCATTTATGCTTTTTGTTCTCCCTCTTCCCTTCCCCTCCACAACAGATTTTTAATTTTTGACCACCACCTTCCTCAGTCTTCCCCTCCTTCTTTCAACCCCCTTCCCTTTTACTCCCCTTTCCCCTTACTACTTCTTCCCTCCCTTTTAGCTTCCCCTCCCTTTTCTTTCCCCTTTCTCCTTCTACTGCCTATAGAGCTAGTTCAATTTCTATACTTAACTGAGTTTGTTGTTCCCTTCTTGAACCAAATCAGATGAGAGTAAATCTCAAGCAATGCTCATCTCCCTCCCCTCTTTCCCTGTACTGTAATATGTTTTTGTGCATCTTCCTGTGATGTAATTTACCATTTTCTGCCTCCTGCTTTTCACATCTCCCATTACATTCCCTTCACACCCTTAAATCACATTTTTATCATAACATCATTTACTTTATACCCACTCCCTCTATCTGTGTATATCCCTTTTATATATCTTGATAAATATACAATTCTCAAGATTAACAAGTATCATCTTCCCTTATAGGTATGTAAACAGTTTGCCCATATTGAATAACAATTTTTTCCCCTGTTTACTTTCATGCCTCTCTTGAGACTTGTGTTTGAAGATTGAATTTTCTGTTGCACTCTGGCCTTTTCATCAGGAAGGTCTGGAAATCCCTTATTTCACTGAATGTCCATCTCCTTGCCTGAAATATTATGGTCAGCTTTGCTGGGTAAATGATCCTTGGTTGTAGTCCCAGTTCCTTTACCTTATGGAATGTCATATTCCAATTCCTTAGATCTTTAATATAGAAGTTGCAAGGTCCTGTGTGATCCTGACTGTAGCTCCTCAATATTTGAATTGTTTTTTTCTGGCTTTCTGCAGTATTTTCTCCTTCACTTGACAGTGACAGTGACTTGACAGTGACTTGACAGCAACAATATTCCTTGGTGTTGTTAGTTTGAGATTCCTTTCAGGAGATGAACAGTGGATTCTTTTGATGACTATTTGCCCTCTGGATCTAGGACTTCTGGGCAGTTTTCCTTTGATGATTTCTTGGAAGATATTGTCCAGGCCCTTTTTTTCATCATGGTTTTCTGGTAGACCAGTAATTCCTAAGATTTTTTTTCTCTGCTGGATCTATTTTCCAGGTCAGCTATTTTTTCAAATTAGGTATTTTACATTTTCTTCTTTCTTTTCATTCTTTAGATTCTGTCTTGGGCTTCCTTTTCCATTTGTCCAATTTTCCTTTTAAATTCTTCTGTCATTTCTTTTTTCATCTTTTTAAAATTCTTGGCCAGTTTTTCTTCTATTTCTCTAATTTGGCTTTTAAAATCCTTCTTCAGCTCTTCCAAGAATGCTTTTTGGGCTTGTGACCAGTTCATATTCCCTTCCGAAGTTTCAGATGGGAGTACAGTCTCAGTGCTGATCTCTGTTATTTGTGTTTTGGTCCTTGTGCCCAAAGAAAGATTCTGTGGTCTTTTCTTTTCTGCTTTGCTTCTTACTCATGATGATCACCCTTTTCCTGACTTTTTAAAGTAAATTTCTGCTTCTGAGGCACAAGGACCTCTATCCCACAGTTCTTGTGCCTTGAACTTGAATCTCTGTCTGTTATGGCCTCTGGTTTTTCAGCTGGAAGCTAAAATGCTGCAGCTTACCTGCTACTGAGCTGGTTGGTGTGAGAAAGCAGAGGCCAGGTGTGGTCTTTTTGGGTTTCCCTGGAGTTACCATGGAGCTAGTTGCATTTTGTGTAGGGGAGGGGTGGTCTGGTCACAGGAGGTCTCCTCTGCTGTGTCTTCCCAATTCCCCTGGGGTGCTGAGGCACGCCTGGGTTCCTAGTGTTGATGGTTGTGGGCTCCACCCCCTGAGGCTCAGGATCTCCTCCCAGTTCACTGAGGTGGGGCTGTCTGGGATAGCTCTGGTCCTACACTGGTCCCCTTCATTCACAGCAAGAGGGACCCTCCTTAGTGATTTTCCTAGCCTCATGGACTAAGAGATTGTTTACCCCTTCAGCTGATCCCACTCTTCCTGGATTTTTCCTGGGGAAATATTTTATGTGTCTTTCAAGGTCAGCAAGGGGAGGGGGAGAGCATTTACTGAGCACTCTGCCATCTTGATTCCCAGAAGTTAAAGTAGGTGACTTACAGACATTTAATCTGGGATCTGATAGTCTCAGGAACAGCCATTGCAGATGCCTGGGACTCTGTGGCTCTCACTCACTGGGTTCTGCTGGATTCCCATCCTGGACTGATATGCCTCAAATTCCACAGTGTGGCCACTGCCTCAGACTGCCTGAGGGATCCTGCTGGACCCTGCCCTGGAGGATACGTGCTGGTACAACCTGTGCACTGTGTGCTGGCTCACTTATTTTCTTATTCTTATCCATCCAGCCATCTATCCATCTGGCTATCTATTTTTGAAGAATCCATCTAGCCTCTGATACTCTGGTGTCATTTTTTAAAAACTTAAAATGGTTTTCAAGTTAAATTCAGTTGAGAGGGCATTGGCCACTGTTGTGTTTATAGCAAGTTTTTTTTTTTAAAGGAAATAATTAGCCATGGCTTGCCACATTAGTTGAATGATAGTCTGTGAAACATTTTTCTGATTGAGAACAGCCTGAAATCTGAATCCCCCTGCTTTAATGGGCTTTAAACAGCCTCTCGAAAGCTCCTTTAATTATCTGGCCATGCTGTGCCAAATTTTACTTCCTTTCTTATGACTGCTTTTGAATAGGAAAAGTGGGATGCTTGTGGTTTGCATGACTTTACAGTGAGTATCTGGGGACTCCCCAGAGCTCCAGAGAGGATATCTGCTGGGATTCCGAAATGTGTCTCATTTAACTTGGTTGGAAACGGTTTTCTTATACATAAGAGTAGTTCAGTTGGAACTACTTTCAATGTTATGTTTTTATGTCTATCCTGCTAGAGGGCTGGGGAACTAGGTATGTGAAGCAATGAAAACAGTACTATGTAGAACATTCTGATGCCTCGAATATCACTGGAAATAGAGGCACCAACAGCTGTGATGGGTAAATTTCACCATATAATGAACTGTTAGTCAAACTCATTTACTCTTAGATCCATTAATGAATGTAATCTAGTTGTTGGAATTTGTTCTCTCTTTTTTTGGGGTTAGAATTACACTGTGAGTAAGTGAATTTGACCTAGAGTTTATTTACTCTTCCTCTTCTTCTTGTATAGGGAGGGAAGCACCCTGGTGAAGAAAGTTTAGAAAATTTTCTGAAGCATAAGAAAGGGCTTGGGAAATGTAATAGGATAAAAAACTTAGATTTACTTAGTATGCTATAGATACAAAGTTCATTATCTACCTTGACTCTTTATTATCTAAATAATCTTGTTAAGGTTATTTATAATCTTATAATATTCCTATTCTGTGATAGCCTTAGAGAGATTAAATGATTTTCCCATTTTGGTTCTTCTAAGATTAGGGGGTTCCATGATTCCTAGTCCATCCAGTATGGCGTGAGCTCTTTGAAGGCAAGATCTGTTTTTTGGTTTTCCTTTTTTATCCTCAGTGACTAAATACTAAATACTTGTTAGCTGAGTGGGCAATGAATGCTTCTTAGATCGAATTGGTACTATATGATATCATCAAATGAATGCTGATGTTTTAAAAAATAGCTTTTGAATTCATGGAACAGTGTGGCACCATCAAAGGTCTTATGCAGTTTTACAAAATCATTTCGACCTTCTCTCTTTCTCCTTTGTAATTTTGGGTCAGGCTCCTCAGCCTCCTACCATTCCCATCTAAGGTACATTATATGATACGTTAACTCCATAAATTGCTCATCTGTCTGCACTCACCCTCATCTCTCATCGTGTCTTCTGAAACATGACCCTTGTCTAGCATCAATTTCAAGAGTACACATGGCCCACTGTTGCATATAAATATGCTGAGTTGCTTTTGTTTTTCTGTCTGTTTTCCTGTTTATTACCTTATGAGTTGTTAGCGCTTTAGTCAGGGAGGGGCTTCGGGATATTGGAGGTGAGATAAGCAGTATGGTCATCAGACCTGGAACAAGGTTTAGTGGGAGAGAAAGTAAAATTAATTGACCTAAATCAGCCTTTTTGGGGAGACCTTTGGTGCTCCCTCAGTCACTACATCTCAGGGCTCTATTAGGGGTGCTGTATGTGTTTTTCAACACTGGTAACCATTCCTTCATATTTTCTCAAGGTTATGGTAAAAAAAAAATCAGTAGATTTCAAATATAGATAGATCTTTATAAATTTTATATGTTATATAATTTTGTGTAAATAGTTTTATATAATTTATATAAATTACATAATTTTTTTATTTTCATAAATTTTAAATAGATGTTTGAGTTGCATTTGAAATAGCTGTGAATAGTAAAATAACATTAATAATGAAATAGTAATACCTAGCATATGTAGAGTACTCTAAAATTTATGAAGTTCTTTTAACAAATACCTCATTTTATCTTCATAGTTTTAGGAGGTAGGTGCTATTATTATTATCCCCATCTTACAGATGAAGCAACTGAGGCAAACAGGCATTATTACTTGCCCAGAATCACATAGCCAGTTAGTGTTTGAAGGTGGATTTGAACTCAGAATGTCCTAACTCCAGGTCCCATTTTCTATCTGCTGTGCCACCTAGTAAAACAACTTTATTGCTATTTGGGTAAATATGTTGTAGATTACTAGGGTAGGGAGGTGGCACAGTGGATAGAGTTCCAGAGTATGAGAGTGTGGATTCATATTCTTACTGTGCTGAACTAAATGGCCTTTGAGGTCTTTTTCCAACTCTAGGATTCTGAGATCAAGTGAGTTCATAGGACCACAGATTTAGAGCTAGTGGGGCCTTGGGGTCCTTCACATACAACTCCTTCCATCTTACATGTGAAGAATTGAGGCTTGAAGAGTTTAATTGACCTGTTGAAGGCCACCCAGATAGTCAGTTGGTCAGTAATAATTAGTTGTATATCTACGTGTAGGGACATTTTTCATTCAATAATGCAATATTTCCCCCTTTCATTTCCATTTCCATTCTACCACATTCATTGTAACTTACTCATACAATACAAACTGACCATCATGAATGACTTTGTTAGGTTGCAGCAGCCAATTCCACTTTGGGATGTTGTCTCAAGGTATCATCTCCGTTTCTTTATGTTGCTGCTCTTTGTTACACATTATCATTGCTAATCACACCCTAATAAACAGACATTACAAGAGCTTTGTATTAATCCTTGAGTTTCATTAAGAAAGGATTTAATTTACAAGTCTTGGCAATAGATCTGGACATTTTTCTTTTATGAAAGTCTGATCAAGATTAGGGTAGGAGGCAATGTTAGACAGAATTATGCTGAAGTTTAATTTATCTTCCCAGATTGAAGCAGGTTAAATAGAATGGGACTGCCTTCCCCTGTTACTCTAAATAAGCTAAAACAAAGCAAAACAATGTAAGTGGTAAACCTGTAAAGCTTTGCTTAACCCTATCCGTTCTGACAGAAATATATACTTGTAATTCAGTAGGTAAGTGAATGATGGAGGAAGCGTTTGCTCACTGTCTGTGATGCACCATGCTAAGCACAGAAACAGAAGACAGTTCTTCCTCTTGAGAAGCTCAGCCTAATGGGGCTACCCACCACTTCAGCTGCAAATTGCGTGTACGTGTGTATATATATGTATACATATATATGTGTGTGCATATATGTACAGGTTCATGTGTGCATATGTACACACAGACATATACACAGAGTATGTGAAATAGATATAACTATATATGTAAATATATAAAAATATAAAATTACTCTTTTAACTAGGTGTCTTGAGTGGAAATTATTAAAAGGGCAGTGTTATCAGTAAAGTCTTTCAAATATTCTTCAAAAAATAGTCTTTGGACTCTCGTGTCTGGTGCATACAGTTTGCTATTCTTCACTCCATTTGAACCAATGCTGTCCCTTCCTAACTTCCTATTACCTTTTATTACTCCTCTTACCAGGAGGTGGATGACAAAAAGCCTTATTTCTGCCTGCTTCTTAGTGTTACCCTACCTGCCACATTCTCCTGAGATCTCATAACAAGGGACAAGTGAAGCAAACTATATTAAATTTTCCAGAGTATATTAAATTTCTTTCAGGTATGCTACCTAATTTCCTTTATATCCTTTGGACATTATTTCTTTTAGTTGTTTGCATATGGATGCTTCCCCCTTGCTCCCCCCCAAATTCATCTGATTTGAGTAATATTACATCCGTTTTATTGTATTGTTATTATATGAATTTTATGCAAAGAAAAAAGAGACAATAATTATAAGATTTGCTTTGAGAGTTTCTGAATCATGAGGATAATCAATTTTGAGTATAAGCTTTTCAAATTCTAGGATCATCTCTTAAAAAAAATTTTTTTTACATCATCCTAATTTCTACCTCTTCCAGAGAGCAATCCTAGTATTTTTTAAAGTAAAAGAAAGAAGTCAAAAAAAGAGAGAAAAAACCAGCATAACTGATTGATCCATTAAAAAAATCTGTAAATGGATTATTTTTCTACTGGTATTTGTATTTGTATTCCAGCACTGTGTCTGGCACATAGGAAGTACTTAGTAACTGTTGACTCTTCAGTATGTGTATTGGAAGACACAAAGGTTTATCCAAAAAGAATTCTCTTTTAGTTTGTCCATTTGTTCACCCCCTAACTGCCCCACACTGGATAGAATGCCAGGCCTTGGAGTCAGGAAGACCTGAGTTCATATCTGACATCAGACACTTGCCAGCAGTGTGACCCTGGGCAATTCACTTCTCCCTCTTTGCCTGTAAAATGAGGTGGAGAAAGAATGGCAAAACCACTCAAGTATCTCTGCCAAGAAAACCCCAAATGGGGTCACAAAGAATTGAGCACAACCGAACAATTCCTCTGTTGGTTTTGCATCAGAACCTGCCTCTAATAGACCCTCCATCTTTTAATGCCTCTACTAAAGAAAGTTTCCAGTTGGGAATGGAGGACTTGAGAATATCTGCTTTTCCTAGAAATTTTTTCGAATGTAGACATATGCAGTTTTGTTGTAGTTGAATGCTGAACCTGAAGTCGAGACATCCTGTTTACAATATTTGCCTCTGCTGGTAGCAGTTTGGGAAAATGAGCAGAGGTCACATGGCCTCAGAGCCACCATTTCATCATCTGTAAAATAGAGGTGGTGATAATACCTGAACTGTTTACCTCATGGAGTAGTAGGAATGCTCGCTCAACTGAGACAATATATATAAAATTCCTTTCAAATCATCAAACATTTTATAAACATCAGTTATTTTTATTTTATGGAAGAACTGAAGAAGATGGGTTCAAATCCTGTTTTTAGGCACTGGCTATATGACTGATAAGTCACTTAATCTGTTTTCTGTGCCTCAGTTTCCTCATCTGTAAGATGCTGGATTAGACTCAGTGGCCACAAAGGCTCTTTCTAGCTGAAAATCTTTGATCCCATCATTTGGAGATGATCAGCGGAGGGAGCTCCCAGTGAGAAATGTCTACTACCATCTCAGACTTTTAGAAGGTTGTCCAAGACACTGAAACATTAAGTGACTTGTCCTGGGTCCCAAAGTTTCCTGTCTCTGAAATCAGTTTTCTGTCCCCTATGCAACACTGCCTTCCATTATGATCATTATCATTGTATTTTTATTTTTTACATTATTTTAAATACAACATCTTACTCTTGCTCTGCCTAGCCCTCTGTTATCCTTTGGGGCAGTATGAATGTATAGAATATAGGTACTGGTAACTTTCTCCTTCTCCCCCTCCTTCTCCCTTTTTCCTTCCCTCCCTCCCTCTCTTCTGTCTCTTTCCCTCTCATTCCCTTTCTCTCTCTCTTTTTCTCTCTCTCTCTCCTCCCTCTCTCTCCATCTTCCTCTCCCTTCCTCTCTCACTTGCCACTTAAATTGTGGTGATGCCTGGGTTAGGAGAACACAAGAAAACATTTTATATATATAAAACACATAAACACACAGTATGTGTCACCCATATAAATGTGTATATAACATAACAGACACATTAATTCTGAAATATACAATATATACATATAAACACATGGCATATAGACAATATATGTAATATACAATGTGTAAATTACAGTTTATAATATATGCATATGTTGCCTGTTTTATAGATATATGTATACACATCATTATATGACGTGTATATTTACTGCATGCATGTATATGATTATACATGTCTATACATCTGCATATATAGTTTATATGTACTAATATATAATATATATTTTAAAAGTTTTATTATGGAAAAACACTTTGCAAACATAAATATATATCAAATATTTAGTCTTTATAATATTTACTGTTATGTTTATATATTATTTACTATTTTATTTATTTATGAAAAACAATAGTATTCAGCGTTTTAAAATTTGCAAAGTATTTTGCAAATATCATCTCATTTAATTCTCACAACAACTCTGGGAGGCAGATGGTATTATTGTGCTCATTTTACAGATGAAGAAACTGAGGCACACAGGCTAAATGACCAGGTCACCTAGCTAGTAAGAGTCCAGGTGAAACTGAACTGGCCAGGTCTAGCTCTCTAGCCACCGCCCCCCACAACCGAACCCTTTCCGTTCACTGACATCTGATCTGAGTGTTAAAGGAAGGATGTGTGCCAGGTGAATTTGAAATCCTCTGTCACCATGAGATCTCAATTTAGTTGTCGCCGAGCTTTCTTTTGGCTGTCTCTTGTGACTCCTACCATAAATTGATCTACTTGAGAGAGAACAATTTCATCTAAAGGGGTAAAGGTTCTCAAACTTGTAATTTATCTCAAAGCTATTTCTAGTCTTTGAATAGGATGCTCTTTGAGAAAAAGTTGGAGCATTCATTCCATTCTTTCCCATTTTAACATTTTCCTTCCACAAAAGCAGTTCAACTCCAATGGATTTCAATTCATTAATATCTGATTTAATTAACAGGGCTTTTGCTGGAAGACTAAGATTTCAGTCTTCAACATTTGGCTACAAACTCTTTTTTTAAACTGATGTGATTTGTGAATGGTGGTGTGGTGCAGTGGAGACAGCTCTAGACTTGTCATCAGGAGACCATTGTTTGATGCCCAAATCCTAACTGCTGTATAACCCTGGGGTAGTCACTTAAACTCTCTGAACAGTTTCCTCTTCTTTAAACTGTAGATAATAATACTTATATCCTCTAGCTCATTTTCTCTAGTGATTTTATTTTTTAAAAGTTTTGTTGTGAATAAGTACTTTGCAAACCTAAAAGCACTATATAACCATTAATTTTAGGTGTTTCTAGTTGTAGGTTTGTTACTAAGTTAATTCAGTTAATGTTTTGGGACCTTAATTTCCTTTTTTGTAAAATGACAGATTTTTGACTATATAACCTTAGAAGTTTGACCCAGAAATGGTGGGGGATTTGAGTTACGCAGACATCTTCTAGAACTCTTTCTCTGCCAAAAAACAGAACAGCTAATGACTTCTTGACATGCTTTAGTGATAATTTTATCTTTCAAAAGTCAGATGTACCAATGGGGGAAAATGCTATTCTGGATCTGATTCTTTCTAACAGAGAGGAACTGGTTGTCAGAGATGAAAATGGTGGTAACTCTGTGGGGAAGTGATCTCTCTATCCTAGAATTTCTAATAGAGGAGAGATGGAAATCTGGGCATAGTCTGATGTGCCCCACCACTTTTGGCAGAGCAGATTTTGAAGAGTTGAGAGGAAACATAGATAGGATCCCATGGATTAAAATGCTTCAAAGGAAATTAACCCACGATGGGTAGGAGAGAAAGGAAGAAGAAATAGGATTTGTCAGAAGAGACCAGTGTGGATGCACAAGAAACTCACTAACCAAATTAGAAACTAGGACAGAAATTTAAGAATTCCTTCAAGGACCAAGTCATGTCATTTGACACATTCATTCAATCCTTATAGGTAGAACAATATTCTAAAAATATTCTAAAACAGTTATTTGTTTTGTTATTTGAAAAGTCTATAAAGTGCTAAGGAGTGTTAATAATAAACATACTCTCCCTGATGTTATTTTTCCCTTTTAACCCCTCCGCCATTCCTGCTTGTTTCCCCTTTAGTTTGGGGTATTTCTACACCAAATTATTTGCATGTACTTAGTGTCCACCCCTCTTTTGCCTTTTCTGATGAAGATGAGGTTAACTTATGACTATTTGTTCCATCCTTTCCCGTATGTGATTTCTTCTTGGGGAACCCCATGATGAGAATGTATTCTTCCTTTTTACCATTCCTTCTGTTTCTCCTCTTAAAACTCTCAGAATAGAACAAATTTACTTCACCAGGGCCTCTGTTTTTATTATTGGACTCCCTTAGTTCCTTTTGAAGATATTCACTTGTTGAAGGGACAATTGTTTCTTCTCCCCCATTAGAATGTTAGCACTACATCATAATACAGCTTCTGATTGCTCAAATAAATTTATTCTTTCTAGGCTCCTCTTGATTCTTGCATTTATATTTCAAAGTTCCTACTCAACTCATGACAAAAGAAATGCTTGAAAGTTTGTCTATTACCTTAAAGATCTGTTTTTTCCCTGTAGTCTCATATTCAGTTTGGCAGTATAAGATACTCTTGCTTTTAAGCCTTTCCTCTGCTCCACAAATCTCAGATCTTAGAATTTTTACATATTATTATATGACAGTAGGTAATACTTAAAAGTGCTCAGGAGTTCAGTAGTCAATGAGTACCTATTCACCCAGAGAAAAACTAATTAAGAAGAGAGAAAGTCACAATGGTTCTTAGGTTAAGAGAGCATTTTTATAATCAATACAGTCATTAATAGCAGCCCAATGAAGCAGTTGGACTGTGGGTGTTAGCTGATGATGAAGTGGTATGTGATCAGATTACTGAAGAATCCTGGCTGCAGTCAGTGGTAACTTATTTGCTCCTTGAGGGAAGATGAGCCAACACATGAGGCTCAAATGGAAAAAACAAATAAAGGAATTTTAGAATTTGTGCTTATGGAACATTTGTAGGTAACAGCAAGCTCAAGGATATGGCCATCTCTATGGCTGAATTAGAATGGGGGAATAAAACTTGGGAATTAAATATGATGAAATGAGAAGTTAGAATATTTGAAGAATGTGTGTGTGTGTGTGTGTGTGTGTGTGTGTGTGTGTGTATTGATTTCCTCTAGTATGTGAGTAGGGGTTGGTGTGGACAGACACTGTGATCTAGGCAAGGAACTCACTGAAGAACAAGAGACAATTTTCTGGGGGTCATCAAGATCTGAATTGGGTGATGAATGAATTGATAAAGCATTTATTAAGAGTTTACTAGGTACCAAGCACTTTGCTAAGTGATGAGGATTCAAGTAGAAAAGTAAGACAGTTCCTTCTTTTAATAAACTCACATTAGAATGTTGACAACATATGTTGACAGTATCAAAGCTGGAAAGGTCCAGTGGCCCTTAGGGCGCAGCAGCAAAGCACATGGTAATGCCTTTTCTTTAATGCCATTTTCCACTGATGAAATCATGTCAAGTTTCTGATATTGAATGATTTGACAGTGCCAAGGACTTCAGTGACAAGAATATTCTTTCATGTGTCTTCACTAGCTTTGGTTTCTTCCCAAGGTTCTTGGGTTTGGAGTCATAAGCTGTCTCCACCAGGATCTGAAGGGATGTTATCATGGGAATGGTGATGATTTGACTCTCCTGGTACAAGCTGGAGCAGGCTTGCCTACCTTGTGAGTAGCAGTCGGTTGACAGTTGGTGGGGTGGCTGGCCTCTTCTCCATAGGAGTTGCTTCTCTGTATGATGATGGAGAGGCCTATACTGGAATCAGGACAGGTGGTCTGGGTGTGTGTGTGTGTGTGTGTGTGTGTGTGTGTGTGTGTGTGTGTGTGTGTGTGTGTGTGTGTGTGTGTGTTCTCAGACTCAGGGTTCTTGTGCTCACCTACCTGCCCTTTGGATAAATTTGTTGTGATAAATTTGCATAGCATGATCTCCTCCAAGGAGGAGATGTCTATTTTCCTCATCACTGTTAATCCATACCAACTTCCGGGTTGTTATGGTTATTCAGGGTTCAGAGTTATTATGAGGAAAGTGCTTTGTAAACTATCACTGGCTATTTAAAGATGAACTCTAGGGGTGTGTGAAGCATGTGCTACTTACTGTAGGTGTTCTGGATATCAGGAGGGATATCTCTAAGACACATTTTAACCTTGAGTTAGAGCATTATTAACCTTATATTCCTCAATATTCGATTTATATTGTATTCTGATGCATTAATGAAACAGCTGTGGACTTCAACCTCCTTTCCCAGGTTGGCTGCCTTGTTTAAATGCAGACACTTCAGAGACAGTAGGCATACTCCTGAAATAAAGCAAGAGGTGAGGTTGAATGTAGAGGCAAAAGGAAGGACATTATCCTCCTAGGGAAACAGTTGCAAATAGATACTTATGTATATTTATGTGTATATTTATCTCTTTTTATGAGGGGCTGTGTCAGGGAAATGATGAGATTAGAGGGAGGGGCAAGAAATTAGTGAGAGAATCCAGGCAGTTCTTAGCTTTATTTTATTTCTCCTGAGATCCAGGATAGTAAGCTTAAATAGGCTGAGAAAAGAGATTAGCAGAGGAATGCTCTGCATCTCACCTTAAAGTTCATGTAACCTCCTTACAAGCACTTCCTATTATTCCTAAGGATCTTACACTGTAGTCCTGGCCTTGAAACAATGCTTAAAGTAGCTTCTTAATGCTGCTTAGTCACTACCCTCAACCCCACCCCCCAAAAAGGGAGAGATCATTTTTATGTTTCAGCTAGATTATATGAATGTGGGGGCAGGGGTTAGGGAGGAAGAGAAGGAGAAAGATAGACAGAGACAGAGACAGAGAGAGAAGAATGAGTTTCTAAACTATATGAGTCAGTGAACTTGACTTTCATTCCTTGGACCTTTCTAGAGCAGATCATTAAACAAATCATTAATGAATATGTAGCACAGAGAATGATGATTACCAAGAACCTGTTCATTTCATGGTTTTACCATGGCCAGGTTTTGCCCCTTCTCATTTTGACTAGGTTACTAAACTGTTGAATCAGGGGAACGCTACAGATGGTTTGCTTACATTGTAGCTAAGAATTAAGTAAAGGATATCATATTATTTTGTGGAAAATACAGAGAGAGGAACAGTCTGGTGGATTTGGAATTGGTCAAATGACTGGTATATTCATTAAAGATAGTTTGGCATGACAGCCCCAGCGATGTGTCCCAGGGAATCTGTACTTGGCCATATACTGGTTCACATTTTGCCAGCAGCTTGGATAAAGGCATAGATGTTGTGTTGATAAAATTTTCAGATGACACAAAACTCAGAGGAATAGCTCACACTCTGGATGACAAGTCAAGATCCAAAAATATCTCTATAGACTAGAGCTTTGGGATGACTCTTAAGAAGATGAAACTGAATAGAAATAAAGTAAAAGTTTTAGAGTCTGATTCAAGAAAACTCAGCTTCACAAGCACAAAATGAGGAAGGTGCAGACAATAGTTCTGAAAAGAGATTTGAGGGATTTCAATGAACTGCAAGTGGTTCTACAAGAGGAGATGAGTGTCAGAAACTTGGTGTGATATTGGGAGAAGCATCAGTCCTGGGAATAAAGAGATGTCTGTGCTTTGCCTTGGTCTAATGCTGTCTGGAATATTGTGATCCATTCTATGTGCCATAGTTTAAGAAGGGCTGGAGGGAGTCCAAAGCAGGGTAGCCAGGATGGTGAAGGATTTGGGTTCATGTTATTTAAGGATCAATTGGAGGACCTGGGGAGGTTTAGCCTAGAGAATAGAAATTCTTTAAAATGCTAAACATGAGGAAGAAGCATTAGACATATTCTTGATGACCTTAGAGGGCAGAACCAGGAGCAGTGGTTTGAAGTTGCAGAGGCAAATGTTGATTTACTGTTAAAAAAAAAAAACACCTTAATAATTAGAGCAGTACAAAAATACAATGAGGGTCAGGTAGGTAGTTTAGTGCAGAGAGTGCTGGGCCTGGAGTCACGAAGATTCGTTTTCCTGAGTTCAAATCTGGCCTCAGACACTCACTAACTCAATGACCCTGGGCAACTGACTTCACCCTGTTTGCCTCAATTTCATCTGTAAAATGAGCTGGAGAAGGAAATGGTAAACCATTCCAGTATCTTTGCCAAGAAAACCTCGGATGAGGTCACCAAGAGTTAGACACAACTGAAAAACAACCTAACAACAGCAAAAGTGGAATGAGCTGCCTCAGACAGAACATAGTTGTTTTTTTCTCACCCACTGAATGTCTTTATGGAGAGGTCATATGACCCCTTGTCAGCTGTGTTTGGTAGAAAATCCCTTTTAGGGCAGATTGAATAAAGTATCTGTTAAAGTCCCACATTAAAAGTTGGTAACTATAATTTCATGATTCTGTAGCATATTAAGTTTTCTCTTGCACCTGAGAACCACAGTATTCCATCAGTATTGGGAAACTTAAGAAAATCTAAACTACTTAGAAAATTTGAGTCCATGCTGGTATAAAATTATTGTCTGTTGTTGTTTATTTTTATAATCCTAGCCTAGGGACTTACACTTTAGGTCATTGAAAGATATTTATTGAATTGAATTGAATGAGGGTGGGAGTGTTTATATTTAGAGAGTGGTTGGAGCACAAGTGAGGGAAGAGAGAAATAGCTACTGGAAAGGAGAATTATTTTTGGAGCTATTGGTTTGAATTAATCTATAATCAAATGATCAAAGTTTGCACAGCTACAATATATTATGTTTTCCCAACACTGTGATTTCTTTAAGCTTTAAGTTTAATTCTAAAAAGAAACATGGAGTGACTCAGGAAAGCTGAGATTAGTTCTTGGATTGTGCAAGTGTGAATATTTTAAACACTGATGATATGGAAACTCGCCCCTCCAGAATGTCTCTTCAAACGGCATAACCAAATCGCTGACATTTTAGTGAGAGAATACAGGACATCAGAGGGAAGACAATGGGACTGTGGTGGGAACATGTTTTCATTCTTACTTTTTGCTTTCTTCCAGGGTAAATGGGAAACTCGTGGCACTAAAGGTGATTCGACTCCAGGAAGAAGAAGGTACTCCCTTCACAGCAATCCGAGAAGGTAGACTTTTGTCCTAAATCTCTTTGTGATTCACTCTGAGTTTAGACATTTAAAGAAACACTATAAAACAACAAATAATGATGAGTGAGTTTTAGAATTTTATGAGTAAATGACTTGTGGGAAAATAAAAATTGATCATTTAAAAGTAAAAAATGCTTTCTAATATGAAATTTATTATAAAGAGAATATGCCCATCCCTGTTTATGTAGGCACAGAGAAAGACTTCTGGATGTTGGCGGTTGCAAGTGGGTTGGTTTTGAATATCTAGAAGTGGTGGTGGTGTCATTGCAATGTAGCAGGGAAGTGTGTGTGTGTGTGTGTGTGTATGTGTGTGTGTGTGTGTGTGTGTGTGAGAGAGAGAGAGAGACAGAGAGAGAGAGAGAGAGAGAGAGAGACAGAGAGAGACAGAGAGAGAGACAGAGAGAGAGACAGAGAGAGAGAGAGGGGAGAGGGGGAGAGGGAGAGGGAGAGGGAGAGATTAAGATTAACTGGTGGGGAGCCTTGCTCTGATCTCATTTTGACTCAACGTTCATTTATTTTTTTTTAATTTGCTTGAGTATGGAGGAGCCCCAAAGAGGCTGTGTGGAACCTGAGAAGAGGCAGGGGCAGCTTATTGATAAACATACCAGAGCTTATGATCTTTGAACAATCACCGTGATAGGTGCTAGACATAAAGAAAACTAGGAATTGATAAGTAAGAGGAAGAAACCACCAATTAAAACTAGCATATCCTAGTGAGTCACTGTGTTTCAAGTCCCAGATTCTGCCTCTACTTACTGTCTTGGGTTCACTACAAGTTTATGTTATGTCACCTGAACTTGGACTCTATTACGGCATGCCAAATTTCTGCCTGCTTGGGGAATTCTAAGATTTCAGTCCTAGTTCTTAACTAGAGAATCAAGAAGTGAGTCTCCTTTATCTCTTTCTTAGTATCTGTTGTTTTTACATCTCCTAAACCCTGCCCCTCCCACCCCATTGATCCTTTTTCCCTTCCAGAGAGCTGTTTCATCTAACAAAAATCTTTTTTTAAAATAAAAAAGAAGAAAAGAAATTGACCCCTTGTCAATTCCTAACTCAGCAAAGGAGTGGGAAAGAATTGTCTTTTCAGTGAGCAAAACTGATCCTTGTTTTCCAGTGAGTGAGTTGGGTGGCTGGATTTTTTCTCCAAGCATCATGTGGAGCAGAAGAAGGGTTAAGTGAGGGAGGAAAACACAAGTGGAAGTAGCTGGAAGGAAAGAGAATTTCTGGGTCTATCATTCATTCTTGGATGATTTTCACATAGTCTTCCCTGGTCAGATGTCTTGTACAATATTGCACAACCATTTCTGGATACCATCTTTCATTAATTTAAAAAAAAAATTTTGTCTTTCAGTTTTTTATATCAGTAGAATTTTTCCCAGTCATTTACTTTCCACTTCTTTTCCAGGAGAATCATCATAGGTACTGTATTTTAGAAAAGGAGACTGATAAGCTCAGGTTATATTAGAAGGATCCCAAAATTATGTCATGTGGATCAATAGCGCTGTGAATTTTAGGATCAATTTGGGATCTTGAATTTTAGCCTCAAGAATAGATGACTTAGTGGGATTATGTGTGGATGGGTATTTGTACTTGTGTTGAATTATTGTGGAGATTCTCTTTTTACCATGTACATCTAGAGGATAAAACTAGAACCATTGGTCAGAGGTTTAAAGAAATTAGATTTTCGTTCAGTATAAGGAAAAGCTTACTGCTTAGTAGAGATGCCTCAAAATTGAACTAGTGCCTCATGAAGTAGTGGGTTTCTGGTTTCTATGAGTGTTCTATTAAATGCTTGATTGGTGTGCATTGGGAATAGTGTAGCCAGAATTTGTGTTTCAAGTAAAGGTTAGGCTAGATGGTCTTTGGAGTTTTATCCATCACTGAAATTCACTGTAGGTAGCATATGAAAAGTACTGAGTATTCTAAACAATAAGTGATATAGTATTAATGGTGTTGAGAGATCATAGAGGGTTGGGATTGCAGGAAGAGGATACCCTGGAGAGATGGGATGTACGCTGAGTGTTAGGGGAACTGTAGGAATTTGTATAAGTGGAAAAGAAGATGCAAGGCAGGGTATATAGCATGTGTAAAGGATTGGAAATATAGAAAACCAGTTTCGGAGACAATGACACCAAATAAAGTGAGAGAGAACCAGGCTGGAGATAGAGATTTTTGGAATCATTTATGTATAGGTGAGACACCCAGAAGTATAGAGGAGTATACTACTTAAACTACTGCTGACGTCATTGGTAGTAAAACCCTTAGTCTCATGTCTGTTTAGATATGGCAGCAAGGAAGATGAGCCGGAGGTCCTAATGTCATGATCTCAAAGGTATCACAGAAGCTTGGTGATGGGAAACCTGTGAATGTAGTATAATTATTGTTGATTGTACTTAATTCAAATAAAACATAGTAGGGAAAAGGGGTTTGGTAGCATTGTATACTAAATTATACTTTTATGAACACAGTGGTCTAGTGGAAAGAGGGCTAAGTTTGGAATGAGAAAACCTGGGCTCCATTCTCAGCTCTGCCAATCGCTGTCGGTGGAACAGTGGACAGGTGATTTCACCTCTCTGGGTGATAAGGGTATTGATCGTGATGAACTCTATGGGCCTTTTCTGCCCTAAACCTACAATTGTACAAGCACACAAGACACTTCTTTTAGTAATACAAAGAATTGGGAATTCAAAGTGATGTGAAGTCAATAAAATTGTTTTTTTAAGAAATCATAGTTTCTTGTTTCAAGAACATCATTAAGGAGTGGGAGCCATGTAACAGAAATGTGATTCATATAACATTCTCTCTTTTTCCCTGCCTCCCTGAAAAAGAAAATAAAAATATATTTATATTAAGAATTCCAAGAACCAGAACAGGGAAAGTGTGGTGGAGAACATTTGGGTGAGGACCAGTAGAAGGAGAAACACATGATTTTATCGTTCTAGTATACTACAGACCACCTGCACAGAGAGAAGAAATGGATGAGTTTAGGAAGCAGATGACGAACCCGGCATAAAGACACAATTTACTAGTAATGGAGACTTTGTTGGAGCCTGAGCTCTATGAAAAGCAGAGAAACTAATGACTTCTTTGTTTGTCTTAATGATAATTTCATCCTCCAAAAGGTACATGATGGAACAAGGGAAGTTGTATCCCAGTTCTGATTCTTATGACAAATAAATTCCGGTGACCCTTTCCCCCTGTGGTTTGTGATACAGAAGGATAGGAAAGGTTAGGAAAGCTTCATACATAGACTAGATTTTGAGAGGATAGATAAGAACTATTCAGAAGAAAGAAAAGGAACATCTTGTGGAGTCAACTTATATAGGGGAATTCAGTACAAGAGAGGAGAGATTTTTGAGGATGAAATTCTTTAGCCACCAAGGAAAAGAATTATGATAAATGGCGAAAGAAAAGGAAGTGATCTGAAGAGATTGATGTTGATGCATAGGGAGCTCACCATTCAACTTGACTTAAAAAATAGGTAAATAAGATGGATGTAACAAGAGGTAACAGAAAATGAATGTACGAGGTATAACCCTGTGCTATAAGGGTGGTTTTAAGAGTATTAAAGTGCAGAATGACCTGAGGTTGGTAAAGAAAGCTAAGGCCAACAAAAAGCATGTGTTGATGGAATGATAAATGATGACGAAGAGAAGGTGCACCTACTCAATTTCAATTTTGTTTCTATTTTCTCTGTCACAGAGAAAATCCCAGCCCTGACTCTTGTTATCTTTGTTACCATGATCAGTCCCTTAAACTTTCTGTAAATCATTTTTCTCACCAATGAAACCAGACAGACTGGATGGTGCACCTCTAGGGTACTGAATGAACAGTTCTATCTAGTTGATGTATAACAGTCAACAAACATTTATTGCTTATGATCTACTAAATGCTGTAGTAAGCACTTAGGATACAAAAAAGAGTCAAAGGACAGTCCCTGCCTTCAAGGAGTCTAATGGGGAAGACAATAAGCGGATACACACACACACACACACACACACACACACACACACGATCAACATACAGGATAAATACATAATTAAGGGAGGCATTAGGATTAAGGGGGATTGGGAAAGACTTCTTGTAGAAGATGGGGTTTTATTTATTACTTAAAGGAAGCTAGTAAGTGGAGATGAGGAAAGAGAGTATTCCAGGCATGGTGGATAGCCAGTGAAACTATCTGGAGTCTTGTGCATAGAACAGCAAGGAAGCCAGTGTCACTGGACTGAAGAGTACTTAGGAGTAAGGTATAAGGAGACTGGTAAGGAGGTTAGGTTATAAAGAGCTTTGAATGCCAGACACAGCACTCTGTTACCTTTGATGTCCTTGATGAGTTAAAAACATATATTAAAGATGAATTGTATCCTCAGCTGTTAAAATAACTATCAGATAAGGGAAGAGGCATTCCAGGTTTGGAGAATGGTTTCAAGAAAGAAAGAATAAAATCTATTTTTTTCTTTTTTTAAAATTAATTTTATTTATTTTCAGTGTTCTACAATCACTACCATATAACTTAGGTTATTATTTTTCCCTCCTTCCCTCCCTGAGGTGGCATACAATTTTATATAGGTTCTCCACAAATTAAGTACATTTTCACTATAGTCATGCTGTGTAGAAGAATTAACATGAATGGGAGAAACTATCTAACAAACCAAAATGCAATACACACACAAAAAATGTTCTGCTACATTCTGTGATTGAATTCCACAGTTCTTTCTCTGGATGGGTAAGGCATTTTGCCTTAGAAGACCATTGGGAATTTTTTTAAGTCCTTGCATTGCTATGAAGTTCCAAGTCTACCAGAAAAAACTCTCACACACTGTGGTCGTTGCTGTGCACAAAGTTCTCTTGGTTCTGTTCCTTTCGCTCAACATCAGATCATATTAGTCCTTCCAGGCCTCTCTGAAGTCTTCTTGTTCATCATTTCTTATAGCACAATAGTATTCCAGTACATTCATATACGATAATTTATTCAGCCATTCCCCAATTGATGGACATCCCCTTGATTTCCAGTTTTTGGCCACCACAAAGAGTGCATGTGGAATCCTTTCCCATTTTTATGATCTCTTGGGGATACAGTCCTAGAAGCAATATTGCTGGGTCAAAGGGTATGCACATTTTTGTAGCCCTTTGGGCATAGTTCCAAATTGCTCTCCAGAATGGTTGGATCAGCTCACAGCTCCACCAGCAATGTGTTAGTGTTCCACCTCTCCCACATCCTCTCCAACATTTATCAACTTCCTGTTCTGTCATGTTTGCTAATCTGATAGGTGTGATGTGGTACCTCAGAGTTGTTTTGATTTGTATCTCTCTAATCAAAAGTGATTTAGAGCATTTTTTCATAATACTATAGATAGCTTTTATTTCTTCCTCTGAAAATTTCCTATTCATATCCTTTGACCATTTATCAATTGGGGAATGACTTGTATTCGTGTACATTTGACTCAGTTCTCTATATATTCTAGAAATGAGGACTTTATCACCGACATTAGCTGTAAAAATTCTTTCCCAGTTTTCTACCTCCCTCCAAATTTTGGTTGCATTGGGTTTGGTTGTACAAAAACTTTTCAGTTTAATGTTATCAAAATTATCCATCTTGTACTTCATAATGCTTTCTATCTCTTCTTTAGTCAAAAATTCTTCCCTTCTCCATAAATCTGATAAATACATTATTCCTTACTCCACCAATTTGTCTGTAGCATCAATCTTTGTACCTAGCATCAATCTTTGTACCCATTTGGACTTTATTCTTGTGTACGGTGTCAGGCATTGGTCTGTGCCTAGTTTCTGTCACACTTTTATTCAAGTTTTCCCAGCAATTTTTGTCAGACAGTGAGTTCTTATCCCAGAAGCTGGGTTCCTTGGGTTTATCAAACAATAGATTGCTATATTCATTGTCTACTGTGTCTTGAGTACCTAGCACATTCCACTTCTCTACCCTTCTGTTTCTTAGCCAGTACCAAATGTTTTTGATAATTGCTGCTTTATAACACAATTTGAGATCTGGAAGCACTAGGCCACCTTCCCTAGCATTTCTTTTCATTAGTCCCCTTGATATTCTGGACCTTTTGTTCTTCCTGATGAATTTTGATACTATTTTTTCCAGCTCTAGAAAATGATTACCTGATAATTTAATTGGTATGAAGAATAAAATCTATTAACTATAGATAAGCCAGTGACCTTGGCTTTGATTCTTGGGAATATTCAAGAATATATCATTAAAGAGATGATTAGTGAACATCTCTAATAAAGGACCTAGGTATTATAAACATCCACCATGGCTTCATTAAGGATACAGGCAAGGGGAAGTGCCTCCAGAGGTGGGGAACCAAGATGTGGAATGGTCTTACATCTAAATAATGTGAGGATTGATTGAAAGACCTGGCTGTATTTAGGTTGGAGAAGAGAAGACGTTTGAATGGCATTCATATTGAAAAGATCTTAGACTTGTTCCTTTTGGCCCTGAATGACAGGATCAGGAGCAAAGGGTGGGATTTGGAGAGAGGAAAATGTCATGAAAAAACTTTCTTATAATTAGAACAGTCCAGGAGAAGAATGGTCTGCATCAGAAGGTGAGGCATTCCTCTGCTTTTGAGGCCATAAAATATCGACTAGAAGTACCACTTTGTTGGCAGCTGGGTGTGCAGTGGATAGAGCACTAGGCCTGGAGTCAGGAAAACCTGAATTCAGTCTGGCCTCAGACACTTACCAGTTGTGTGACACTGGGCAAGTCACTCAGTCCTATTTGCCTCAGTTTCCTCATCTGTAAAATGAGCTGGAGAAGGAAATGGTAAATCACTCCAGTATCTTTGCCAAGAAAACTCCTAAGAGGGGTCATAAAAAGTTAGATACCCCTGAAAAATGACTAAACAACAATGCCAGCTGTTAGTAACATTGGAGTGTGAATATCTTTTTTCAGTAGAGGTCCCCCCAGATGACTTTTGAGCTAATCCATCTCTTAAGGATCTGTGATCTCTAAGACCGTTTCCAGCTCTAATATTCTGATTTTGATGTATTGTAGTTTTTGTGATTCTTTTCAGTAATCTATATTTCTTTTCTCCAACTATAGGTACCCTTTATATTTGTATTCATAGATACTGATCTTTTGTGGAGAGAGGGGAATATTATAAGACCTAGAGCAACTCATCTTCTTGCATCACAGTGTCTTTCTTTGAATAAAAACTCTAGCATGCTTTTTCAAATAAAATCTACCTGCTGAGTGACCTTGTTGTAGGTGAATAGCCATGCTGCAAGAGGAAATAGTGAAAGTCTGATCGATGATGATGATTTGTCCCCCTTTCCCCTTTATTCCTTATCCCCTTTCTTCTCTGAATTGACAGGACATTTTTTATATTCCTTTTTCTCTGTTGCACCAATGCTATTACCCTCACTTTGCCCTTTTTCTTGGCTTTTAATGACTATAGAAATCCACACACAATAACTCCTCTGTGATCCTAGCTCCAGAGCTTGATATATTCTGAAACCAGGGAAAGTTTCAGAGAAAGCTTTTTACCTGGAGACTCAGAGGATCCTTTTTTTTTTTTAGTTTTAAAGAATGTTTTTATTTTATTCTTTCTCAATTATATGTAAACACATTTTTAATATTAATATCTATTTCCAAATTCCCTTCCTTCCTTCTTTCCCCCCTCCTTGAGAAGCACTTTGATATAGAAAACATATTTCCATTTTAGCCATGTTGTGAAAGAGAACATAGACCAAAAACAAGAAAAATAAAAAAGGTTAAAAAAATATTCAATCTACAGGAGTGGATTGTGTTTTTTTAAATTCTCTTGGATTATTGTGTTGCTGAGAACAGCTAAACCATTCATGTTTATGATCTTACTATATCGCTGTTACTATGTACAACAGTCTCCTGGTTCTGTTCACTTCAGTCTGCATCAGTTCATAGAAATCTTCCCAGGTTTTTCAGAGACCATGATGCTCGTTTTTTTCTTATAGCACAATCCACCTTGTTCAGCCTTTCCCCAGTTGCAGGGTATTCCCTCCATTTCCAATTCTTTGCCACCACAAGAAGAGCTGCCGTCAACATTTCTGTACATATGGGATCGTGTCCTTTCTCTTAGATCTCTTTGGATACAGATCTCTCGTTTTTGTACTCCACAAGTTCTGACATTTGTGATCCCATTTGGGGTTTCCTTGGCAAAGTTACTGCAGTGATTGCTATTTTCTGCTCCAGCTCATTTGACAGATGAAGAAACTGAGGCACACAGAGTGAAGTGACTTCTCTAGGGTCACACAACTAGTAAGAGTCTGATGCCATATTTCAACTCAAGAGGATGAGTTTTCCTGACTCTAGGCCTGGAACTCTATCACTGGCCACCTAGCTGCCCATGCAGACCTCCTATAGGATTTTATAGTTAGAGTTCAAAGAGACATAGAGAGAATCTAATATAAACCCCTCATTTTACGGAAGAGGAAACTGAGGCCTAGACAGGTCACTTCCAGGTCACAAATGTAAGAGGAAGAACTAGGATTTGCATTCAGATCCTTCGAGGCCAAATCCTGTGGTCCTGTTATTCCATGGTGACCTCTAGGGCAATTGAAGAATTACACTGATGAGTGAAGCCATTTGACTTGGTCTCTTGAGGTAGTGACCTTGAGTTTGAGCTTATATGTGCTGGGACACTTAGCTCAGTTTTATCATTGGCCAGATAGAAATGTAACTATTTTTGAGATATGTAAAGCATTGTGCAAATATCAAGTGATGTTTAACTATTCCTTGCCTGCTATTTAGTGGGTTGCCTGAAAACATGGGTTTTGATAGAAAATGTCAGTATGATATTTGTGGTGAAAAGTAAATATTCAGAAACAATTCCTAACAAACCTTCATTTCTGACCAAAATGTTCTTTGAAGTTGGTCCTTTATAGCTGAAATGCAGGAGGAATTACGTTTAGTCTTCTTGTTCACAGATGACTTAGTCAGTCACACAGTTTATATGTTTGGAGTTAGAAGGCAATACTTTCATGCTCATCTTGTCCAAACGCTGCTCATTTTACAGATGAAGCAACTCAATACTAGAGAAGTCCAGAGACTTTTTTTAAGTCCCTATTGTCTTTGATTCCAAATTCAATTCTCTTTGTAATATAGGAAGCTGGGAAGAATTTGTTGAGAGAATAGCTTACCCTTGAAATGTAAGGAAAATTTTTGTTATTCTGGGATGAGATGGGCTTCCTTGGTAGCTGACTGGCTCTCCCTCAGTGGTGTTTTTTGAGCAGGAACTACAGGCTCACATGTATTCCTGATCCCCTTTCTCCCAACCCCTACCTTCTAGAGCACTCTGTCTATCGATCTTTCTTTGGGCATGTCACTTACCCTTGTTTGCCTCAGTTTTCTCATCTGTAAAATGAACTAGAGAAGGAAATGGTAAACCCCTCCAGTATATTTGCCAAGAAAACTCTCAAAGAGGTCACAGAAAGTCAGACATGACTGAAAAAGATTGAAAAACAACATATTCTGTGCATCCATATATATGTGTATATATGCATGTGTATATATTATACATATTATACACCCCCACATACACTCATATACATACAAACACACATGTATAACCACCTTTCTCAAAAGAATTTAAGCTTCTTTTAGGCAGGGACAATTTTTGTTCTTTCTCTGCATCCCTAGTACCTAGCATGGTGATAATAGGTACTTAGGTTGGTTGGTTGATTGAACATATTATTGAGGGAATTTTTGTTCACGTTTGTACTAGGTGTCCTCTAGGAAATGAATTTGTTCAGATTCAGAAAACTGAATAAATTGTTTTTTTAGTATTTCTCACCAAGCAGCAGGGAGGATGAGGAGAATTCAATGTCCATACTTGGAGATAGATTTTCTGCTTTTAAAAAAAAAAAAATGTTTCTGGACCTAGTGAGAAGAGAAGGAAGGAAAAATTTCTATTATTTCAGTAACTGTTTAAGTAAAAGAAGCTTGTGTGTGGACAACAGACTTCTCAGGTTAATTCCATTGAGTACAGTCTTTAATGGTAGCTGAACCAAGGTGGTAAGTGGTGTGTGTGTGTGTGTGTGTGTGTGTGTGTGTGTGTTTGTTCTTCATTGCCGCAGAATACCATGCCATCAGAGAAATGATGACATGACTTGCACTTGACTTTGTTTTGAATGAGGGAGGGCTGTGCAGGTTACCAGGCTCACTTCTCCTCCAGAGCCATCTGAGTCCAGTGACCAGATATTCATCAGGATGACTGGAGATGACTCAAGATGAGGCAATTGGGGTTAAGTGACTTGCTCAAGGTCATACAGCTAGTGAGTGTCAAGTGTCTGAAGTGAGATTTGAACTCAGGTTCTCCTGACTCCTGCACTGGTGTTCTACCCACTGTACCACTTAGCTGCCCTTGGTAAGTGGTATTGTAGAATTGAACCACCCTTGATCATATTTTTGTGAGAAAATGCGTCCTGAGTTCCAACACAGGATATCTCCACTAGACTGTGAGCTCCTTAGAGCTGGCACTGGTTCCCTCCTCCCCCATTCTTTTTTTCCTCCAGGGCCTAGCTCATTGCTTAGTACACAGTAGGCCCTGTTCAGGTGGAGAAAAGGCAACCTTGTGGAGTATATGGGGCATCTCAAAGCCCCTTTCACTGATTTGACAACACTCCTTGCTTGGCTCCAAGTTGCACTGGCCATGGTACTCACAAGAAAGTTTCTAAGGTATTGGCTCTAGGTGGTTGGGGTAGAAACTAGTTTTGATTGGGAGGGGGTTATAAGTTGCTAACAGCCTATACTTGTTTTCTTTTCTATTTATGGCCATTCTTTTTCATTTTTCACCTTAGTGTCTTCTTCCATACCTCTGAAATAAGCAGGAATTAAAATGTTTGATATTCCAAATTGTTTCTACATCAATGAGTATATTTACAAGTGATATTTTTCAGTGTGTGCTAGTCTGTTTTAGTTTACATGCAGTTCTGTGTCTAATATGTTCCATGTAACGACTGGACACTTCTCTTTAGAAGTCACCCACTTCATTTGTAATCCATCTAACAATATTTAGACTTTAATTGTCAACCTTTAAATGCATCCACGCTTAGGTTAATAATCTGGAATCTTAAATAAGTTACTTACAGAGAGTAAAATTACTAAAATTAAGCAACAAATTGTCATTTTTGATAATTTCACATGCACAATAACTTCTTTGATTTAACATTTTCTTGTCTTAGCGTCTCCTTAGCCTACTGATTTCTAACCAAAGTATCAGAATGTTATTCTGTCATGTGACCATCTCCTTCCTTGCCTTTTCATTTCTCCTTCTATAAATAGGTTCCCCCCTCAAACTCCATATATTTCTGCCTCTCTGCTCATCTGAGTAAACAATTGTCTCTCTCCCAGATAAACCTGCTCTTTCATTGGTTTTTATGATTTGGTTTAACATTGAAATAAAAAAGATACCGTCTTTTTTTAACTGTAAAGATTATGAATGGAAATTTCATCTATGAAATTCCATATTGGGTTTTGTTTTAGATACCATGAATATATTTAAGTAAATCAGAATTTGTTCTTTAAGTCAATTTGTTTTACTACGTCTGTAAGTTCCAAGAGAGGTATATATGTGCAGTGTCAATGTGACACTGTTCACTATAGGGCAGACTTTGATGTAAAGCAGGGGCCAGAAGAATCTTCTGTAGAAGTCAGGGAGACTTTTCTATAAGGTGATCCTTTGATCCATGGCCCCCACTTCTGTGTAGCTGTAGTGAGGTACTACAGTCTTCTTTGTTTACAGTGCAGTGGAGTAAAGTGAGAGCTGGTGGAGTCGGGAAGTACTGGGTTCAGGTTCTGTCCCTGGTACGTAATGATTGGGTAACCCTGGTCAAAACTCCTGGTGATTCTCAGACTATAAATTGCCAATCAGATTCTGATCTACATTTGTAGGAAGCATTCCTCATTGGGAGCTGACAGCAATGAAATCACAAGTCTTTTCAAGAAACAAAAATAAAAGGGTGGTATCAGGGTCATAAATCCTGGTGCTATTGGCATTTCTACTCACAGTGATCACAGTCAGCCTTGAAAATAACTTTCTCAAATGAGCAGGACACAACAGTTCTTTTCAGTTTGATTCTACACATTTTTACAAATGCCACCTTTCTCCCTAGTTTTTCCATATTCTTCTCCACTGTTGCTCTCATATCACTATGAGAAAGATAATTTCCATGTAGGAAATACACTTTGTGCCTGCCAAAACAAAGATTCTGATAAAAATTAGCCAAAGAGGAGAGAGAAAAGTCAGGATAGCTCATTATACTCCTTGTGGGTATGAACAGGATAGACACAAGGGCTAACATTTAATTTTGTAGCTTATCATAATTGGAGGCACCGTGATTATTGGAAAGAACACTGAACTTGGAGAACAAAGCCACTTACTGTGTGGGGTGAGGTCATATCTCTGTGAGCTGCAAGTACCTTCCCTGGCAAATCTCTTAGCTCTATCCCCACTCTACTGATCAGTGAGTCTAAGCTGTTGAGAGTCAGAGTGAAAAGAACATTATATTAGAGCCAAGCATCCTGGCTTGACCCTTCCTTCTGTGATCCTGAATATCCACCTCTCTGAACTTTGCTTTCTTTATCTGTAAAGGAGAATAGTTGGACTAGGTCGTCTCAGTGTTCCACAATCTACTTTACTTTCTTGTTTTAGCTTCTTATTTAAAAAAAGGGGGAGGGATTAGTAGCAGCAGTATTTAGTGTCTCAAGTATCTTTAATTGTACCATCAGATTTCTTCATACATAATATGCTATAATGTGATGCATGTTTACTTTGTGAGAAATATTTCTCTGAAACAACCTAATAATTATTGCTTATGTCTGTCACTGTCAGTTACCACGAATTGCTTTAGAACCCTTTTTGTGATTGACAGGCAGGAACTTTTATAATGCAGTGTAAAAATTTGCAGACTAGACTTAGATTTCATGGAAGTTTATGCAGTTTGCTAAAATTCTTGTTCTCTATGTTGGAATAATTTGATGGGAGGCTGCCCATTGATGTTAACACATTCTGCAAGATGGTTGGTCATATGACTCATGAGAACATGGAAATTGGTATCATTTCTTCATTTTTCTTTGAAGGATAAATGCTTTTTTAAAGCTCTAGTTTGAGTTTCTTTTGTTAATTGGAAGTAGAGTGAGCCAAACCCTACAAACTATATACCAAGAAACTTGATTAGAGTTTCTGGAACCGTAGAGGAAGATATTGATGTTATCTCATTAAGCTCATATATATCTGTAAGTCATCACTCAGGGAAGTAAGAGATAGTAGTAGACATCTGCTGCATGAATTGTATTTGAAGAATACCTGTCTCAGTTTCCTCATCTGTAAAATAAAGTTATCAATAGCACCTACCTTACTGGTTCTGAGTTTCAAAGGAAATAATGTATGTACAGTGCTTTGGAACCTTTAAAGTGTTATATCCATGTTAGCTATTGTTAATATTATATGTGATTATTAAGGTGAATCAAGTTGCTGAGAAGCTGTTGAATGGGGGGTATGAACTGGAGCTAGTTTGTGATTTGGGAAGGTGATGTCCTTCAGAATTTTGCATTGTAGTGAAATTGGTCAGTGGGTCATAAGGTTTAGAGTCTAGGTGATTAAGTCATATCCCTTCATCACAAGGACCTAGAGATGTGAAATGATTCAACCCACAGGAAACATAGGTTGCAACAGAGCTGGGATTTGAAGCCTGGTCCTTGGACAACACTACTTCATACTGGCTCTCCTCAGGGAGAGAGATGTGAAACTAGATGTGGGCGCATTGAAAATTTTAGGAGTACCAGATAACATTCCAAGCCAGCTTTATCAGGGATACCTGACTCTTAGACATTGTCATTTAGGTAGAAGAGAGACTCTAAGCTGAATCATCCTGAGCCAGTTATTCATCTGCAGCCTTCACTTGCATCAAAAAAAATGGTAAAGGCCCCTTCTTTCTTGGATACTCTGGGTCTCGGTCCTTTAGGGCTATCAACACTTGGTTCCGTTGGCCTAGCTATATTGACAGGGTAGTAACTAGGACTTTTTATAGTGAATGGACATCCTGTATCCTCTAGGATGGGGTCATAGCCTAATTCTTTCCAGTTTCTACAAAATGGAGTCACCATCAATTTTTAAAAGAGAGTCTTATGTTTACCACACTGTTATGTTCACATGAGAGCTAGTGACTCAGTGGGGGCCAGAGCTATTGTCTGGCTGGTCTTAAAGCAAAGAATCAGAGATGCACGTTATCACAGACATATTGGAATGTTGCCTCTCCAGCATAGGGTCGATAGTTGAATGATCTTTGGGTTCATAAGAGAATATTTTAAGGACTGTGCTAGGAAGGAGAGAGAAGGCCATTCCCCCCAGTGGCTCCCTGAAGGCGTTAGATTGGAAATATTTGTGTTGGTAAACACACAGTTGTCTCAATGAAACAACTGTTTGTACATATCTTGAAGCAAAAGCTGTGTGGTATTTTTGATCTTAAATGCTTAAAATATGCCCCAAACAGTATCTTTAGTGCAGCAGAAATGAAGGATAGTAGAGGTTTTGGGTTTGGTTTTGTTTTTTACTATTTAAATTTTAAACTGTGAGGCAGTTTTTGAAAGCAAAGGCCCCTATGTGATATTGACTAATATACCTGGGATAAAAAGGGAACAGTAAAGTATGACATGACCCTTAAGGGGAGGCAGAAGTTCTGTATTCCTGGAATTATGATTTTAAAAATGACTCACTTCCTCCCTAAGGTAGGTGATCTTTATGATGGAGATGCAGTTTCATGTGTTATATAAGAAAAATGATACCCTATTTCCAGATTTATGGCATATTAAGAATTTTTAGCAATACTATTGCACTCAATTTTTATTCTCCTAGTCGAGCAATCTGAATAATGTCCATATCCAAGGTCTTCGATCCTAGGTTTTCTCTTCTATCACGCATTGTTTTAATTGCCTTTCATAGCAGTGACATTTTACTTGTTAGTCATTTATCATGTTTCCTCGCTTAGCCTAATAGGCATTTAAAAAATGCCTCAAGGCCTCACCATTATTGAAATAGCTTTGAAAATTATTCACCCCACACCAGATTCCTGTTGGCTTCTTAACTTTATCCATCACCATTTTTTTATTGAGTGCCTACTGTGTTCAAGGTGATGTGTTGGGTATTATGGGAGATTCTAAAGAAGTTTGAGAATTTATATCATCCCTTTTATTAAAGAACTTAAAATCTGGTTGGGCGAAATAAGATATAGATCAATGCAAAGGTAAGTAATAATGCCATCTAGGAAGTAATAAGTTCCAAGGTAGTGGTATCTATATTGTGTTATTAGAAAAAGGAAAATGATTTCCCTTAGGATGTTCAGGATAATTGGCAAGGAAAATACCTCGTTAGAGATGAAATTTGAATAGACCATAATGGATGTCTAGAATTCAGGTATACGGGAATGGGTGCACTATGTCAGGAGGGCAGAGAAATAGAAAAGTAATGGTATGCACAGGATAGAAAAAGGCCAGGCTTCAACAACACAGCATCAGCATCATAGACACATACTGCCTCCATTTTCTAGTCTGTGTGTACTCCAGTAACCTATATAGCCATTCTTTATAAGAAAAAATAGATATTAAAGAGAAAAACAAAAACAGTTCAACAAAACTAACTTAATATATAACAAATTCTAATGCTGTACCAAATGCTTTGCATCTGATGTCCTCTCTGCGGCCAGATTTTGTCACTAAAATGACACAGAATTAAGTTTAGGGATTTTGGGTGGTTTTCACTCTTTCCATTTATATTGTTACAGTCTTTGCATGTATTATTTCCCTCATTCCATGTGAAGTCTAATGTTTGTGAGGAGAGTGGTGGGAGATAAGCTGTAGGCAATGGGAGTTTGGGAAGATATTGGACTAAATAGGAAGGGCAGCCCTACCAGGTAGTAAGTTCTAGGATTTGTGAAAGGTCAGAGGATTGAGAGGCTAGAGATCAGGTAGGATAGTGCTGCAGAAAGGAATTGCTAAGAACCTTAACAAACATGTTGACTGTGGGAACGAAAAGGAAGGGGTGAATTTGAGAGACAACAAAAAGGATTGGATAGAATTTTCTGATTACCTGGTTCTTGGGACCTGAGGAGTCAAAAATAGCTTAGAGGTGGCAAGTAAGGGGTGTTGGGGTTGGAAGCTCAATTCCGTGTGGACAGTCTCGGGCGGGTAAAGGTGGGAACTTCTAAATCTTAGAGCTCTCACGAGACCCCCCCAGGAAACGGCTGGGAATCGAGGTGAACCGAGCTATCTTGTGTATTTCCGCCTCTTCCCGTGAGAAACGTGATGGGAGAGAGATCTCCCTGCCCTTGAGATTGTCCCGGATCTGGGCACACTATTGTTATCTAACAGCACAGTATTCAGATGCAAACTATGCGACTGGAGAGTTAGGTAGGATCAGGGAAGCCTGAAAGCTCTCTTAGCACGTGAGTAGCCAAAGAGGACACAAGGCTCCGCTTTTCCTCTTCTACTTCTCTCCCCTCCCCCTCTCTCCCTGCTTGTACTTCTACTTCCAATCTCTTATTGTAAGATCTTTGCCTCCTTGGGAGATTCTTCGTTCCCTCCTAAGGAAGAATTCCCCTGCACTTGTAACTAGACCCTGAAATAAAGCTCAACCCTTGTTCGACTCTGGAACGTCCTTTCTTTCATACGAGCATCCGGTTTGGCCAACCAAAGACCTCGGGAGGTGAGGTAAGAAGACTCAGGCCTCTAGGCCTGGCAAAGGGGGACTGAGGAAAATTATGATCCCACTGTCTGACATAAGTAAGCCAGAAGAGAAAGTTTTGGTGGGGAAATGCTGACTCCATGGGATCGTCAGGTCATGTCTACTCAAGCCCTCTTTATTTTACAGATGAGGAAACTAAGACATGGACATGGAAAATGAGTTTTCCAAAGTCAGTAGCAGAATCAAGATTGAAACCCATGTTATCTGACTCCATACCACTGCATAAATGCTGGGGTTGGAAAGCAGATTGCAAGGGACCGAGAAGTGACCAGTCAGTGATGGCAGCAAGTATACACAGCTCTGTCTAGGAAGGGGAAAGAGAGACTAAAGAGGTGTACAGCAATAATAGATTGAAAAGGACAGGAAGGTTATTGTGGTGGAAAGTCTTCAGTAGTCAGTTGGATATGTGATATTATGTCTGGAGTTTAGGAGAGAAGGGGCCAAAGAGAATGTTTGGGGGTCACATAAAGCAGATTGTCAGGGTCTGGATCCCTTTTAATCCATAGTGGAAGAAATGAGGAGAGACCACCTAGTCAAAACTAGATTTTCCTAGTTGAGCACCATGATTCAAATCTCCAAAACTCCCGAGGAGGTCGAAGGATCAGAGGAGTCCAGCTGGTGCAGTAAAGGGTAGTTCTGGTGTTACCATGCGTTTTATCTCAAAGGCAACTCAGTGAATCTCATGGTGAAGAAAATCACCCAGTCTTAGAGATGTTACCAGGAGCTTTTGGTTCAAATAGGAAAGCTAATGATCAAAGCATACAAAGGACATTACTAGGAGGCAGTAAAGTCTAGGGGCTCTTTAAGGACCCTTCTGGCTAGATCATGTGGCCTCAAAGGATTAAGTGAAGTGCTAGGCAGGAGAAATAGGCCAGGTCTGTACATATTGCTCATTCGCTTTTGCTATTTTGAGATGCTTCCTAACTCTCTAATGCACTTTTTTTTTTTTAAGGGATAGCTATTTTAAAACTTGTCAGATAAAACAGTTTAAGAACAGAATGGGAAAACTGTGGACATGCAGCATAGCATATGTGAAAAAATTCAAGACCTAGTATATTATGGGAAAAGTTCATCTGAAGGAATTTAACAAGAATTTTGCCATATAATATAAATGTGTATACACATATATGTGTGTGTGTATATATACATATATGTATATGCATTTCTATGTACATGCATATGTGTGTGTAATGCCACCTTGGACAAGCCCCTGAGAATATATATAAGAGAAATCAATTATTATGTGTGTTTTCCTTGTAACAGTTATGTGTAGTCATACGAAATGGCACATATCCAATTATTATATAGGTATGTGTGTGTGTGATGTGTATGTATGTATAGATGTGTGTATGTACATATGTGTGTGTGTATATGTATAGATGTGTGTATGTATATATGTATGTGAGTGTGTGTGTGTGTGTGTATCTCATTCTGTACCCTGAGTCTCTTACCTTTCTGTAAGGAGGTATGTAGGCCCTTTGTGAGTGGAGACTATCAGATGTCAAATTAAAAAATTAAAAAGATGACTCAGGAAGGAAATAATATGAAGCAAAATGTTGGCAGTTGTCCTGTGATTTGTGAGGGGGACACTATTCCTTCTGGAAATATGCTTTTTTTTTCTTTCCTGCTATCAAGGTTGCTTTATTAAGTAAATATTTCTTTTTAGCAATATCTGTCCTTGGTGTTGAATCTGTGTTAGTTTGATAACCATGATCAGTAGTCAAGAGGGAGTAAGTACATTCTGTACCCAAAGTGAGAGCCTATGGGGAGGCCTGGAGATAGGAGACAGTGTAGACAAAGCAGAATTTGTGACATTTGTTTGTGCCACAAAATTTTGGCATTTGTGGGTCTCTGTGTGCATATGTCATGGGCACTGCCTTACAGGAGAGGTAGCAGCAGTAAACAAATCGACCCCCTTTCTGAGCCCCATTTTCGGTTGCCATCCCCCTTCCAGGCGTCTCAAACTCTGAGTCATCAACCTTGACTGATTCCTTTCCCACATCCTATCAGTTGCCAAATCTAAGAAATTCTACCATCCTTGGCTCCCACCATCCTGCTGTTTTACAGACTTTACATTTCCACCAAATTAAGGGTTTTCCAAAAGGCAGTTTCTATTTGTATTCCAAACAGTAGATTTTAAAAATGCACTTGGCCAAACAGGAATCAGCCATCCCTCAATCCAGTTTAATTTAATCATTTATTAAGTGCTGGGGATCCAAAGACTGGGGAAATAATCCCTGCTCCCTGGGAGGTTACCATCCTTGGAGGAGATAGAACACACACACACGCACACATACACACATACACACACACACACCAAATCAGGAAAGAGAAACAGGAGAAACACACAGACAGAGAGGGGGAGAGGAGGGAATAGTAAGGGGCAGGGAGAGAGACAGAGAGAGAGAGATTTTAAGATTTTAGGGAAAGCTTTAATAAAGATTTAAAGATTTCTCGGTCACCTGGACTGAACTCAGCAGGGAAGGGAAAGCTGAGATGTGGACATGAGAGGACGGTGGTCTTGATCTCTTGGCTCCTGCCATTTTCTCTGGCTGGCTCCTGTGTCTGAAGCACTCTTCCTCCTGTGGTCTCATTACTGACCTCCCAGGCTTCCTTTAAGTCCCCCCCTTCTCCAGGAAGCCTTCCCCAGCCCCTCTTCATTCCAGTGCCTTCCCTCTATCCTGTGCATGGCTTGTGTTGTATATAGTTATCTCCCCTGTTAGACTGTGAGGTCCTTCAGAGGGCAGGAACTGACTTTTGCTGCCTTTTTGTATCCCTAGTGCCCATTAAGTAGTAGTTGCTTTAATTCATTCAATAAATGCAAACAAGCCAGGGAGGTCAGAGAAAATGCCAGGAGCTGTGAGAACAGAACATAGACCAGCGGGGGGCCAGTGTCACTGAATGGAAGAGCAAGGGGTAAGAAGACTGGAAAGTCTACACCTATTATGGCCAACTTCTCCATAAAAGTGATGATGGGCATTGGCGGCTGTGTCTAGCACATACTGCCTTTTACTAGAAAGAAAGCCAGAGCAGGCGATGCAGCCTCCATGAGCACCGAGCATGCTTGCTGTATAAATTATGGGGCATCTGTGCATGACCAAAGCATTTCAATGATTCCCTTACCAATAAAGGAAAACAAACAGACTGTAAAAGAAGAGGCCATATTTGTCAGAACCTGAGTCCGTGCCTGTCATCTCAGGTTTCATTTTTGCATTATGTTTCATAACTGAAATATAAAAGGCCAAAAATTGCCCTCAGATGATATATAAAACTTCCACTAACAATTCCACGAAGAGATCACTAGCAATATATCACTGCTACTTAAGGATTTGCCTGTTTTATTTATTCTTCTGTCTTAAATCTTTGTAAAACCATCGTATGCAGCCAAGTGGCAACATAAGATCTTATCCCAGTGATGAAGTTTGGGTAAAAGTACAACCTAAGAGCCCTGGGGATGCCAGACAAACCTCTCAGGTCTAATTTAGAGGCAGCTGGCGATTCAGTGGTTAGAGCTCTAGGCTGGGAATCAGGAAGACCTCAGACACTTAACTTGATTCTGGGCAAATCATGTAACCTCTGTCTGCCTCGGTTTCCCCATCTGTAAAATAGGGATAATGATAGTACCTACCTTTCAGGGTTGTTGAGGATCAAATGAGCTAATATCTGTAAAGTGTTCATCACAGTGCTAGGTACACTGTAGGTGCTGTATAAATACATTCATTCATTCATTCTTACTTTGAACACAAAACCTGAAAATTTTGGAAACTTATTGAAATATTTAAAAATTGATTTATTGCCCTTTAAGAACTTATTAATTGGTTTTATTGTGAATATTCAAAACTTATCAAAATGCTTCTTTTAAAGAAGAAGATAGTTGATATGACACTGAGACTGAAGTTTTTTGGGCTGGCTCAGTCTTTAAGCCCTATATAAGTCCATATAGAAGAGCATGTGCTAGAGGTTTTAGGGGAGGAATGTTTTTTTCCGAGCTATTCTAGTTGTTGTTGCTGTGTTTGTCCTTCATTCTCCAAGAGGACCATGACATCTAGATGATGACATGACTTGCAGTTGACTTTGATTTGAATGAGGGAGGGCTGTGCAAGGTCATCAACCTCACTTTCTTCTCCTGAGTCATCTGGGTCCAGTGGCCTGATATTCATCAGGATGGCTGGAGATGGCCCAGGATGCAGTAGGAGACCCCGGCTCTTTCAGGCTAAGGTCTTTAGAGCATTCTCACTTTGGGTGAGATACACCCATTCAGTGAATAAGTTTCTTTAAGTAGTTACTCAGGATGGCCCCTTTAATAAAAAAAAAAAAAAATCAAACTGGGAGGGGAAGACCCTGAGGGTTCCTGGGTAAAAGAGAAACAGTTACTATTTAGTAATTCTAAATTCACACACATTCTCTCTGTGCTCAATGAGTGGGGACCTGTTGTCCAGTCTACGAGCTCCAGAGTGAATTGGGTTTAAGGCTTGATCTTTGAGTAAGAAATGTAGCCAGTCAACCCAGAGGAAAAAAGGCAGCTTTTGGCCATGGAGTTTACCTTCCCCCTTGGGTAGAACAGAGGAGAGGAGGAGGAGGAGCCCAGTGGGCAAAGCACTGGACTTGGAATGAGGAAAATCCATCTACATGAGTTTAAATCTAGCCTTGAACACTGGGTGTTTGATCCTGGGCAAGTCACTTATTCTTCTGAAAGAGAAGTAAATATGGCAGACTGATTGATAAAACCTGATTTGTCACAGGGAGAAGCCTGCCTGGGGAGGTTCTGTGAGTCCTAGCACTGTAATGATTGTCATTCTTCCCTGGCCCTCCAAACTCTTAGGCTTAACTCTAAAGGAACAGTGAGAAAATGTAGTCTTGTCTGTGCTTGTGAGATGACCTAATCAGAGACTAACGCTACTGATCCACCATTTTAGGAATGCCCTTAGTCATGTTTTACCTTCACTCTACTAGAGATGATCTTCTCCATAGCCTTGCTAACCACTCCTCTCCCTCTCCTCTCTTCTGCAACCCTGGTCACCAACTAAGTTGTTGTTTCTGGTTGGGCTGCGTCAACTTCCCTCCCATTCGCTCACATGACATCCCTCCCTGTTTCTGGACCAAAGTGCCCTATCATGGCTGTTTCTTGCCAGTGAGTTTTATCTTCTCTTATTAAAGTGTAAATTCTTTAGGGCAGGAACTTCTTTTGTTTTAGAACTATATAGTAGGTGTTTAATAAGTGATTCCCCCGTTCATTTCTAAATGTTTTAAAAAAAAGGGAGTTGGATCAGATTAGATGAAATCCTAAGGTCCTTTCCCTCTTTAAATCTATAGTCCTATGAATTATTTTTGTAGTCTCAGCACTTATCCCATTGTTTTGCCTATAGTAAGTGCTTAACAAATGTATTTATTAAAATTAAAAATCAAATTGAGTGTGAAAATCACTCAGGGTTTTGGAGAACTTTACACTAGTTACTACCAATCAGAAATTCATTTCTTTTGTGTTTCAAGGGCAGTGAGGTAGTAGTTACCCAGAGGACGGTGGTTTAGCTTGTAATCATGGCCTTAGGGAGTGAACTGCATGGACACCTTGGAGATATTTTAGATATTTACAGATTAACTTGTTTTGGAACCTTTGTGGTCTGTGGCCTTCCAGGCTCAATTAAGCAATTAAATTCTCCTCAGGAATCATGAAAGGTTACGTTTAGTTGAACAGCCCTCTTTCCTGAGTGTTTGGCTTCCTTTCAAGATTCATAGAAGAATTAACATTTGAATCACTTGAGGCCCATTCATAACTGAAAGGATTCTGCACGTAACTAAGAAAATGACTTCACAATGCAACCCAGATATAGTTTGTAGCCCTGATTCATAAGTTAGAATGTAGTGATCAGTGATAATATTGATATGCAAAGGAACGTGCATCTTGAGCCTTAGAGTTACTCGTTGAACATAAGATGACTCCACTTTGGTAACTGAGCCTTGTAAGGCTCTCCATAAGGCCTCCCCAGTGAGGCTTTGTATAATGGCACTGGAATAGCCATTTTTTAGTTATTTACTAGTTGTCTCCTTAAGTAATCTGTGCAATTAAAGCCACAAAAATTCTAAGTAGGTATTAAATATCTTTTATTAAAATGAAATGAGCGTATTTATTTTTCAGAAACTTTTGCATGCATACATGTACTTGCATGTGTGTACGTCCATGCATGAGTGTATGTGTATGTATAATTTTTTATTTAAAAAAACTACCATAGTGAATTTATCAGTAGGAATTCCTGCTGTGGAAATGGACTCTATTGGTTCAAATCAACAGTTGGACTGTAATTTATAGTCTTAGTTTGTATAGGGACAGAGAGGGTGTGACTTACTCAGAGTCAACTCTACTGTATGTGTCAGATTCAGAATCATAAATCCAAGATCAGCTTTCCAGATATGCTGAAATTCTTTGTTTCTGCTTTCTCTGTTCGATCAAAACTACATTCTCATCTTGTGAAGATCATCGTAGTAAAGGACGCCATGTGCCTTATGGTTGTTTGAATGGGACACGTTTGTCTTAAAATGGTGTCACCAAACCTGTTAATAAATGTAGGTAGTTTTGTTATTTTTATTAGATTAGCCTAACCCAGCCAAGAACGTTGAGCATGTCTTCAGTTATTTAAGTTCTTTATTTCTTTAAGGAGTTTGTTGGTAATGTGGCTATATCAGTTGTGAGTGTGCCTTAGAATGTTGAGTCTCACTCTTCTGTTCATTTCACAGATATTTTGAACATGAGACTTTCCCTTTCTGGTATTCCCTCCAGAATTTTGTTATTGCTCTATAGAAATGCAAAAAAAGGATTTGGAAGGTTCATTTTGTATTCTGCTATTTTGCTGAAGCTATCAGTGGTATCAATTAGTTTATTTGCTGCTTCTCTAGGATTTTCTAAGTAAAGTATTATATCATCAGCAAATAAAGAGAGTTTGGTCTTCTCTTTGCCTCAGTGCGCTGGATCTGGAATCTGAAGACCTGAGTACAAATCCAGCCTCAGACAACTCCTAGCTATGTGAGCCTAGGAAAGTCCCTTAGTCTCAGTTTTCTCATCTGTCAAATGGGGAGCTACATCTATATGTCTACATAAATATATGTATACATACATATACGTGTGTATATACACACATATACACATATGGGTGTATATCCCTCTCTCACTGTATCACTGCTCCCTAGATTCTCTGACTTCTTCAAGTCTCAGCTAAAATCCCCCTTCTACAAAAAGCCTTTTGTAATTTTCCTTAATCTTATAGTGCCTTCCCTTTGAGACTTTCCCCTCAGTTTATCCTTCCTTTATGTTCTTTGTACATAATTGTTTGAGTGTTATCTCCCCCATTATACTGTGAGTTATGTTGAATTGTCTTTTTTTTAATTCCATAGTCCACTTATTAAGCACTTACTATATGCCAAATACTGTGATAAGTGCTGGGGATTCAAAAACAACCAAGGAAGACTGTATGTGCCTGCTCAGAAGGAGCTTATATTCTAAAGGAGGAAGATAAAGAGTTAGAAAGGGAGTGGGAAGGGAGGATGGCATGTCTGCGGACATCTTGGGAGAGAGGTTAGAGGCTTGTAACAAAGAAAGATAGAAGGTGGCCTGACAAAGTAGAGATTGGCTCCAGTGATGGATGCTCATTGTCAAGAGAAGGGAGGGGACATGGTGATATGAGGGTAACCTATACATGATTCCCACTGTGTATGATCATTATTATTATTTTTATTACAAAATGTCATTTGAGTAAGTAAAGCAAAATGCGGACATAAGATACCTCCTTCCAAAAAAAAATCTCCCATGTATGGCCTCATTAATACCGTATAATACTATTCCACATTTACCTTTGCTTAACTGTCCTCTGAGTATTGATGTTAACCAAAACTTAAAGCATGAGCAGGTATGTCCACCAAAGGGGCTCACCAATTTCATGGGCTTTCATGAAGTTCAGATTGGAGAGACATTCTCTATAGATGGCTAGGCCCTCCACATGTTTCTTTTTGTGAATGATGTTGCACTGATTACAAGTCCCAGAACATTACAGTGAGTCCTTAGCAAGATTCATTACAGTGTAAGTGAAATTATCCTAACTGTGCATCCAGAAGAAGTCATTTCAGTACTTAATTCACATTGTGCAGATTACGTCCTAAAATTGGAATGAAAGCCCATTGGAATAGTCCATCAGTACTTATGTGTCTTGGACAGACACTGCTGCTGGCGGATGAGCTGGGGAAAAATAAACATGAATTTGGCTTCTTTGGGGAACAAAGCTTTGAGAATATGAAGATACTTCCTTTTAAAGTAAGTGTTTTCCTGAAGATGGTATAGGGCTGAGAATCATGGGACTTGGCAGTCTCAAAAGAATGAAAACTTGTGGTAACTAAAAAGGAAATGGAGTCACACATAATACAAGATAGCATTACCATATTTCTGCTGATGACTCACAGGTAAGAAAGGACATGTAGGGAAAGAAAATTAGGTTATCCAGTTAACATAGCAACATGGAGTAGTAATGGATGTACAGCTTAGTTTGTGTTGGTATCCATGAAATAAAAGAACCAGGAGGATGGGAAAGCATGAATGAGTAAGGTCCACACTTGGAAGGATTACTGACTCTGATGAGACCCCCCCAGTCCATTACAGCATTGAAGTTAACTTGTTTTTATGATTGATTTTACCAACAAAATATATAGCCCTATATACTTGTGGTTTTTTAAGGAATGTGAACCTCAAAACCAGGGATTCAGTGAGCCAGATGTAAATTACTCTTTGTACCCTGGTGTCCACTTAACTTCATTATGGTGGCATCTGATGAATTTTGTCCATCCTTAATTTGATTGACTTTGCTTTCAAATTCTTTTTTTTAAGAGTCAAGGGCAGTCCACACTTAAATGATAATGTACAGCTGAGCCTTTAGCAATCCTCAATCAAAAATGCTAGGAATCCTTTGCATTATTATTAAGGTAAAAGACTTTATTAGTCATTTGAGTGTAGGAATTTAGGTAATCTTCTTTAACTTGCACATAGGTCATCAGTGTCTAAACTGGATAAAGATAACTTTAGTTCTGCTGTGTGCGTTATCAGCTCTTTCTGTTTCCCAAGATAAGGAGGAAAGTCTGCCAATTAATTTCAGCTGTTGGAGTGGTGGTTGGAAATTCAGTTGTGGCTGAATCCTCTCGTTCTCTTACTGAGGGATTTGGTACTGATCATTAGGATCCCTTATTTTCCTTCTCATGAGCTTTTCCTTCTCACCAGAATAAAACGTCAAGGTCTCTTCATTCACTGGTCCAGGAATGTAGCATGCTTGGCCCATTTTTGGGTCTCTGGTGAGTTTTTACTGATTGTGAAGGTGAGTTTGTGAATGAAGTGCTTCTTAATCCCTTTCTGCCTAAAGGGACGAGGAGATTACTTTCTTTGTGGTAAAATTACTGGGTGTAGGGATGGAGGAGAGGGAGGTCAATGAGAATTGTAGATCTCTTTGGGAGAGAAAGGAAAAGGGAAGGAGAAGACTGATGAAAGAAGGATTCAGATATCCTGGTAGGCTTGTTAACTTTGCCCCAACTGCAAGCTAGAGGTGAGGACATGCTGGGAAGGCTTTTCTTGGCTGATGTCCCTTAGGGTGTTTCCCATGCAAAACAGTATTGTGCTGTGTCCAAAGAGACGCCCATGTCTATACAGAATAATGCTCTTTATTCCTTTCTACGTGTTGGCAACTTTGTGGATATAAGAGTATGAAGCCCCATTAAATACTAAAGCCCCCCCTCCCCCCCTGAAAATACAAAATACACAAATGTGCCTTCACCTTGTACCCAACAGACAGGTTCTGATTAAAGGAGCTTGTAACTATACTGAACATCTCCTATTTCTGTTGGAATATAGATTTCCTTTAGGGGCTAGGTTGTCAGCTTTGGGCTTGGGAAGACTTGGGTTCATCTTGACAAATACTGAACCTCTCAGAGCCCAAGGTGACTCGATCACAAGGAACACATGCTCCACCTCCTCATGGAAAGTTAGACATATGATCTCCACCATTTTTCAGACATTGGAATCAGACAGTGACATTGCTTTACAGGTAAGGAGGACCCTTTGAGTATCAAGTGAGCCTCGACTGTTATTATATTGGTTATGCTTTCTTGGAATATTGAGTCTAGCCAAGGAGATAAAAACTAGAATCTAGAACCTAAGTAGACAGAAGAAGGCTCATTCTTCTTACTCAAAAGCAGGAAAAAAAATGCTTTTTTTTTTTAACCCCAAGGAATAGATTGGAGAATAAACTAGAAGGAATTGAGTTAGGCACATGAATAGTTTCTGGTGAAAAAGTTTTTGGTAGTGATTTAATATTGATAATTAATCATTAAGATTATGTATTCATCAGTGTATGATATGGTTTTGTGCCAGTCCTATCAAACAAAGTACCCTAAGAGTATTTGATTGTTTAAATAGATGTGTTGTGTGCTCACCTCATTCCACCCCTTGAAGCTGGTAAGATTTTTATTAAGGAAACTTTGGTGACTTAAACATTGGCTCACCCACATTTGTTTATTGCTAGGAAAATGAAAAAGTTAGCTTTTCAAAATGGAATTGCATTTCCTTTTAGACTTTAGGCATCTAGAAAAGGATGATGTTCAGGCCTTGTTATGCTGTTATTAACAATGCTTTAAAAAATGAATCGGTCAACATGTGGTCTCTCGTTGGAAAAATACCAAGGTAGTGACTAACAGGTCCCTTGGTAGTGATGGAAACTGCAAGGGATAATTGTTGGTGTTCTTCTTTCTCCTTGTTACTCATATGGTTCTCAGACCCTCAGAGTCTCGGGTTTCTCTAATTTCTCTTTTAAAGTAGTGTCCTTTTAGGGAGGAAAATCACAAAAAAAGATATGATCTTAATATTTTGACATTGATGGAAAAATAAATTGAAAATCTTTTTTTACAAATTGCTTTACCATTTAAAAGCTATTTTTATCTGAAAATTACTTTCAAACCATAACGCCAAGAGTCGTTAACCGACAATGCTAATAAGTGGTAACTTGGAACATATCATATCATATGTAGGCAATGCTGGGACCATGGTCAAATTGCCTCACCTCTGAGTCTTAGGCTCATCCTTTTCTGCATCAAATTACACTTGGACTCCTTCCATCATTGAGTTGTTGTAATGTTCATTGGAAACAGTGTATGGGGGTAACCATCACAAATACCATTGAAGTCCTCCAAGAGCTCGCTCTCTTTAGTTCCAACAAACAGATCATACCTTTATGTGTTGTGGAAGCTTGTTCTTCCTTTATAATAGTTTTTAAAACAGTTTCTGAAAAGGTATAGGTTGACTGTCTTTTGCTTTATTTGAAAATTCATATTTTTATTATATAAAATTTTATAATTCATATACAACCTGAGTGATATTTAAATAGGGATACCATATATCTACTACTGTTATTCCTTATCAGTTAGTATTCCTTACACCTAGTTTTTAATCATGTTGTTTAGTCGATTACTTGTGTCCAATTCTCCATGACCCCATTTGGGTTTTCTTGGCAAAGATATTGAGGAGTTTGCCACTTCCTTCTCCAGCTCATTTTATAGATAAGGAAACTGAGGCAAACAGGAGCAAGTGAGTTGCCTAGGGTCACACAACTAGTATCTGAGGTTGATTTCAACTCAGGTCCTCTGGACTTAAGGCCTGAGCCACCTAGTTATGGAATAAAGTTTAAAACCCTTGATCTTGCATTCATATTGATGTATAGCATAAAGCCGTGTGGCAAGAGGGCTTGGGTTCAAATCCTAGCACTTGTAGGTACCATCTGTGTAGTAGTGTCTCTGATGATCACTTAGCTTTTTCTGTCTTCAGTTTCTTATGTAAAATGAGACCATTTTATAATGGATAATAATGATGATGATGGTGATGATAGCTAGCATTTGCTTAGCCCTTAAAACTTCCACAGTTTTTTACAGATGGTATCTTCATCCTGCTGTTGACTGTTTCTCTAGTTAACTGATTTCCTCTATTATGAGATTGTTAGAGAACTGCTATCTCTTCCCTGTTCATAGGTGAGCTCCTTGAAGACAAGGGCCATTTTGTTTTTGTTTCTACTTTTTTAGTATTCCTAGTGCTTAGCAGGGTGCATAGTAAACAATAAATGCTTGCTGACTGGGAGGAAGTTAAATGCATATCTTAGAAGAGTTATAGTTGTTGTTCAGCGACCCCATTTGGGTTTTTTTGTTTTTGTCAAAGATACTGGAGTGGTTTGTCATTTCCTTCTCCAGCTCGTTTTACAGATGGGGAAACTCAGGCAAACAGGGTTAAATGCCCAGGGTCACAGAGCTAGTATGTGTCTGAGGCCAGGTTTGAACCCAGGAAGAGGAGTCTTCCTGACTTCCTGACTTCCACACCTAGTGCTCCATCCATTGTGCCACCTAGCTGCCCCCATGGGAGAGTGTGCTGGAAAGAAGCAAATTACTATCTCTGCTTCTTTGAATTTCATCCCTCCATGCCCATTCCCTTGTACTGAGGTCAACAGCAAACTGGGACTAAGCATTATTCCTTTTCCACTTTATATAAATTGAGCTGACGTTCTTGTGGTAGCAAAGAACTGGGAATGAAGTATATGCCCTTTGATTGGAAAATGATTATATAAGTTGTGGTACATTAAGATAATGGAATATTGCTGCATCCTAAGATAAGCAACAAGAATTTATAAATCCTGACTCCCAATGTAGAAGAACCTAGTGATGTTTACTTATAAGTCCAAAAGTGGTTATTAAAGTGGTATCGGAATGTCCACAATAATACACCATTGGTGAGCCTGTGAATCAGACAGCCACTCTGGAAAATGTGAGAGGACTGAATTGCTCATGCTCTTTGACTCAGTGACTGCACTGCTGACATCAAGAAAAGGGGGTACCATATGTACCAAAATATTTAGAATAATGTTTTCTGTGGTTGTAAAAAATTAGAAACAAAATGGAAGCCTAATGGTGAGGGACTGATTGGACAAATTATGGCACATTAATGTGATGGGATACTGTTGTTCATTAAGAAATTGTGAATATGAGGAATTCAGAAAAACATGGAAGAGTTCTAGAGCATTGAAAGGCTCCAACTAATAAGATGAAATTTAATGTGGATAAATATACAATTTTATACTTTGGATAAAGAAAAACTTGGAAAAATACAGCCTAGAAGAACATGAGTAGATGGTGTTTCTTGTGATTTTCAGGATTTAATAGAATGAAAACTGAATAAGAATTAATCTTGCAAAAGGATAGCCCCAAACAAGATAATGCTACTTTTGAGGCTACTTTAAGGGTTCGGAGGTAGAATTTGAAATTAAGGGGCTCCTGGTCCTGATATACTGTCCTTGGTGAGATACGGACTCTGGAGGACTGTGTTTAGTTCTGGGTGTTATGTCTTAGGACGAACCTAGACAACCTGGAACCCCATCCAGGTGAGATACCAGTATGGCAAGAGAACTGGAAACCATTCCATCTAAGGAACGTTGAAGCAGCTGGATGTGTTTAACGTGGAGAAGAGGGGGTAGAGGTAGGGCAGGACAGACATTTTCAGATATTTGAGTTTCAGATTGAAAAGGCCTTAGTTTTGCTCTCCCTGGCCCCATAAATCAGAATTTGGAGCAGTGATACATGGGAATTTCAGAGACATTTAATTTTGATTTAAGGGGAAACTTCTTAATAAGCAGAGCTGTTCACTAATGAAGTAGGCTGCCTCAGGAGGTGCCAGCACCACCACTAGTATTGGCATCATCCCCACCAGCGCCAGCACCATCCCCACCAGCATCAGCATCCCCACCAGCGCCAGCACCATCCCCACCAGCATCAGCATCCCCACCAGCATCAGCATCCCCACCAGTGCCAGCACCATCCCCACCAGCATCAGCATCCCCACCAGCGCCAGCACCACCACTAGTATCAGCATCATCCCCACCAGCATCAGCACCACCACTAGTATCAGCATCATCCCCACCAGTGCCAGCACCATCCCCACCAGCATCAGCATCCCCACCATCGCCAGCACCACCACTAGTATCAGCATCATCCCCACCAACGCCAGCAGACTAGTATTGGCATCATCCTCACCAATGCCAGCAGACTAGTATTGGCATCATCCCCACCATCGCCAGCACCACCACTAGTATCAGCATCATCCCCACCAGCACCAGCACCATCCCCACCAGCATCAGCATCCCCACCAGCATCAGCATCCCCACCAGCATCAGCATCCCCACCAGCGCCAGCACCATCCCCACCAGCATCAGCATCCCCACCAGCGCCAGCACCATCCCCACCAGCATCAGCATCCCCACCAGCGCCAGCACCACCACTAGTATCAGCATCATCCCCACCAGCGCCAGCACCACCACTAGTATCAGCATCATCCCCACCAGCATCAGCATCCCCACCAGTGCCAGCACCATCCCCACCAGCATCAGCATCCCCACCAGCGCCAGCACCATCCCCACCAGCATCAGCATCCCCACCAGCGCCAGCACCATCCCCACCAGCATCAGCATCCCCACCAGCATCAGCATCCCCACCATCGCCAGCACCACCACTAGTATCAGCATCATCCCCACCAGCATCAGCACCATCCCCACCAGCATCAGCATCCCCACCAGCATCAGCATCCCCACCAGCGCCAGCACCATCCCCACCAGCATCAGCATCCCCACCAGCGCCAGCACCATCCCCACCAGCATCAGCATCCCCACCAGCGCCAGCACCACCGCTAGTATCAGCATCATCCCCACCAGCGCCAGCAGACTAGTATTGGCATCATCCTCACCATCGCCAGCACCACCATCAGTACCTCCAGCACCACCAGCATTTATATGCCACTTTAATGTTTGCAGAGCACTTTATGCCTAATTAGTTTGACTTGGGGTTCACATAGGTGACATTGTAGAGGGAATTTTCCTTCATATACGGAGTAGACTAGAAGGTCCCTGAGGTTCCTTTGAGTTCTTACCCTTTTGTAGTATTCTGTGAATAGAGCTTGCAAATCCCTCTTCACTACTGAAAATACCTGCCCTTTTGTTATCCCGTCTCTTCTAGTTCTGAAGTCTCTGTGTCTCTGTATATGTGTATTTTCCTGTGCGGGAGTATGAATGGGATCATAGTTCCAGAGCTAGAAGGGACCTTAGAGGCCATCATTTGATGGAGGAGGGAGCTGAAGTCCAGAGGGATCCAATAACTTGGCCAAAGTCACAAAGATTCTAAGGGATGGAGTTGAGGTTTGAGCTGCTGTGCATTCCTCTACACCGTGATGTATGTAGGCAGTGAGGAGAGAAGCAGAAGAGACTCTGGAGATTCTGTTTGGGATCCCAATGGAAGATATGTAGGATCTCCTTGGGATTCTTTTTGTCCTGGTCTGCCCTTCCTTTAGATTGCCACTCTTAGTCTCGTTTTCTTGAGGATTCAGTTATGTATGCTGCTCACTTGCTTTCCGAGCTGGTGGTACTTCCCCCCCAGCTGCCTTATCTCTGTTCAGGTTCCCCCCCAGGCCTTCAGTCATGGTTTATGTTTTGTCTATCTCTGTTAGAAGAAAGCCTTCTCAAGAGCAGGGGCCATCTTGTTTTCTTATATGAGTGTCCCCGGTCCTCAGCAAAGTTCCCTGAAAGGACCCTGGTTCAGTTGGCTTGTGCCTTAGAGGAACAGTAATCTTAAAAATTCTTGTTTGTGTTGGCTCATCTTGTTTTTACAACTTCATTTTCAAATATATTCTCCTCTCCCCCCCAGCTCCCCATCCAGCCTCCACTTGTAACAAAGATTTTAAAAAAAGAGAAAAAAATACAGTTCAGCAGAACTTAACAATCTGCAGGCTCTGACAGTATGGGCAGTAGCTCTTCTCTGTAGTTCTCCCTCCCCCCCCCCCCCCCCCCAACCTGTGAAATAAATAGGGACACATCTCTTTTCTCAATTTCTTCTCTAAGGGCAAGCTTGATTGTTAGAACTACATTTGGGGGCAGTAAGGGTAGTCTCAAACATATCCTTTGTCCTTGAGGAAAATAATTATTTGTGATGTGTGCCGGATGTGTAATTGGTGGCCTGTTGGAACCTAGACCTGACTTCTTTTCATGGGCATAAGGCCTAGGTTATAAGCAGGAACAAGCATTTATTTCTAAACCTCTTATTCTGTGCTTTTCTTGGGAAATCCTATAACAAGGTATGAATGTTTTGGTGGGGTTATTAAGATCAAGAAGATTGTTGCACCCTTTGATAAAACATGTAAGAGCTACCATAGAGCTGAATTTGGTACATAAACATCTTCTATAAACCAGGATATAATCCTAACAAATTATTTTGCATATTAACAACAGCTCAGTGACACAGATCACTGAGCTTGGAAACAGGAAGACCCATCTTCATGAGTTCAAATCCGGCCTCAGACACTTGCTAGCTATGTGACTCTGGGCAAATCACTTAACCTTGCTTGCCTCAGTTTCTTCATCTGTCAAATGAGCTGGAGCTGGAAATGGCAGACCCCTCTGGTATCTGCTAAGAAAATCCCAAATGGGTCATGAAGAGTTGGGCACAACTGAACAGCAAGAACAGTGACTCCTTCAAATGACTGTGGTGGATGTTACATATTCAGATTCTGAAATGGATTGTAAGCCCAGTCAATTTAGATGTTTCTTCTGATGGTGCAGCTTGTGCCCTTATACCATGCCTGCCCAAGGATATAACTCATTCTGTGAATTTTCCATCGATTCTTGTTCTGAGAAGGGAATATCAGTCACAATTCCCCATGAGAACTAAAGTGGGACATTTTTGTCAAATACATGTGAATTTTTTAATACTTTTTTTCTCTTAAATCACGTTTCTCAAGAAACGTATTTATTTGTTAGCTTAAACCTAGAGCTTGCTAGTCGGGCCATCTGGAAAAGGCCTGAAGGTGGCTATGAAGGGTGAGAGCTAAGCTTTCTACCATTTGAACTTTGAGAATAGAGACCAGAAATAACTTGCTTTGGGGGCCAAGTTATGTCTTTTGCCCCCTACAAACGCTTAGCTGCCTTATCACCTTGTCACCGTCGGCCCCAGCAGCCGACTTCTCTCCTGTCTTTTCTGCCCTAACACCTCCCTATCTTCCTTTCCTTAGCCCTGCTTGCTCTGTTTAAAAAGAGAGAAAAGGATAGCAGGATGTGTTATCCCAGCTGGGGAGAATGGCCGTGTGACTTGAGTGAGCCTGCGGAGGATCAGACGGCCAGCTGTCATCCATATCATAAAGTTGAGAAAGTTCACCATCTTAAACTATTTTTGAAAGACTTTTAATTTGGTGTCCTTGAAGGTTCACTGACTGTGAAGAATGAGATCTAGCTACCTGTGTGAGGGATTTTCTTTGTATTGTTGATGAAACATTTGTTAGGTTTGTGGAAGGAAAGGAGCTAGGGTGACTGCCTAAACCTGTCAGCGGCGTGTGCCCCCTTCTGTAACCTGTGCCTTTTGGCGGAGGATCAGTCGTGTGTGAAGAATGGCACAGAGAAGAGTAATGAGGATGGGAGAGGAAGGAAAGGGCAGATCTCAGGAATAGCGTACTGTGCAGAAATAAGAGATGAGAAGGGAAATCACCAAAACATGTGGAATTGCCTCCTCCACTTCCTTATTCCTTCACCCCTCTGCCTACCTTCTTCCTCCCCATCCCTGCCCTCTGCCCCTAAACCTCCAGCCAGCAGCCAGCTAGGGAACATGATGTTAACTCAGCAACCTATAGCCAGGCAAGCCAGGTAAGTCCCTGATGTCCTGCTCAAATGAAAAGATGCAGTGACACTGGCCCAGAATCTCTTTACCAGTTGAGAAAGGAAATGAAATCGGCCCTCTGATCAAGTAAATTCTGTATAAAAGGCCTGCTCTCACTAGTGATCAGGGGCTTTCCCCAGAAATGGAGTGTATGCACTTCATTAACTCTTCAAATTACTTTTTGAGAGGTTTTCCTATATATTTAAAATGACCCTGCGCTCATTTAGAGTAAATTGCTTATTGTGAATAGGTTTGTCCTGGTAATTGAAGATGTTGTGGATGCCTTCCAATTTTGGGCTTTCCGCTCTGTCCGTAAGACCTACATTAAGTGTCTCATCAAAGAAGGGTGTTTTTGTTGCAGCTTTACAGTCAGTGTACTTCCTTACTCCCCATCCTCCTTTTCCTATCCCACAGTGAACCACAGACAGACAGGGAGGAATAATGGACACACCGGCTGCCAGCAGAGAATGGTACTGATGCCAACTCTTAGCACTAGACAGCTGCTTATGAATATATATATTTGTATATACATATATATTCACACAATTTGAGAGCTCCTGCCATTGCCTTAACTTTAAAAATCGTTGATTTCTAATTACTTAACATCATATGCTTTAACTCCTTCCCCCTCCCCTAAATAAAATGCTATTTCGATCTGACACACGTATTATTTGCCATTTATAGATAGCAAACATCCTGGAGACATCTGACTTGATTTTCTTTGTTGCTTTCAGACCAGTCTCACAGCTACTTAATTTTATGGAGCTGGTGTGAAGTCAAAATAAGGCTTCATGGAGGGTCTGAAAGGACTTGCCTTGAGGGGAAAATGTGTTCATTTAATAATGAGTAAGTAGTGTTGAAAGATGCTGAGAAACAGCAAGAAAAGGGAATTTAAGAAGGGCTTGGGAATATAGATGTGAGGGAGATGGAAAGAACGGGAATAAGAGATATGAGTGTCCTCCACTTTCCAGAGACCCAGTGACTGTGAAGCCATGTCTTATATACATGCAACCCAACAAGTATAAACAAATATACATGTATATATATATGTATATATATATAAGGACATACATGCATGCCCAGTACTGAAGTTCTTTACATTATTTGTTTCGTAACATTAGGTCTTATGTGTTTTCCTTAGAATATCTCCAATTATGAAACATAGTATAAACTCTGAATCAGGTAAGCTTTGGTTCAGATCTCATCTCTGACACTTACTAGCTAGGTGACAATGGACTTGTTTCCCTGAGCCTCAGAAGATTCTCTGTGATTTGCCACTTAAATTATAGAATCTTAGTCTGTGGAAATCCCACACCTGCAAAGTCAGAGAAGCTAGATAATAGATACCATCTTCTATTATAAGTACTTCATAAAATTTAACATTCTGCCTGCAATTAGATATCCTTGAGAGAAAGCACCAAGACAATTGAGACGCAGGATACCACTGCATGAAACAAGATTTGATCTTCATGCATATTTTAAAAGAAAATTATTTGAAGATGAAAATATTTTTTAAAATTCTGAATTTACTTATTTCTGTTCTTTCACTTGAACTCGCTTTTTGTGTGTGTATGTGTCGTTTGATTTATTAGGGACCCCAAAGATTGTAGAAAAAGAACAAGGCTTCATATGTACAAAAAGAATAAGAGCAGATATTTTTGTGGGAGCAAAGAACTAGAGACTAAGGTGGTGTTGCTCGATCTATTGGGTAATGTTTGAACAAATTATGGTATGTAATGGAATACTGTTGTGCTGTCAGACATAAAAGGAATGTTTTGAGTATAACTTGGGAAGACCTGTATGAACTGATACAGAGTGAAGTGAGCAGAACCAGGAGAACATTTACACAATAACAGCATTGTAAAAACAACTCTAAAAGACTTAAGACTTAAGTCTTAGAAACCGATTCCAGAGAACCAGTGCTGAACCATGAACCCATCGCCTCACCAAAAGACTCTGGGCTCCAGATTTAGATAGAATTAGCCAAATTTTTTTGGACATGGCTTATTTGGGGCTTTGCTTTTGCTTGATTATGCATACTTGTTATAAGCATTTAGTTTTGCTTTTTGTCACTGGGGGAGGAAGATAGGAGGGAGAGGAAATAGGATTTTGTTAAATGGAAAAAAATTAATTTTAAAACTGATTAGGGACCTTTTATTCCTAGTCCCCCTAACTTCATGTTTTCAGTCTCCTTGTTTCTCCAGAACTCTGCTGTAGGGTTCTCACTGGCAAGTTGTCATTCAGATACGCTGTTTAGTGTAGAATCTGACTAGGCTTCTCATAGGTAGTTTGGCAGTGCAGTGGATAGAGCAGTAGGTTTTGGAATCAGGAAGATCTTCCTGAATTTAAACCTGCTCTCAGACACTTACTAGCTGTGTGACCCTGAGCAAGTCTTTTAGTCCTGTTTGCCTCTGTTTTCTCATCTTGTAAAATGAGCTGAAGAAGGAAATGGCACACCACTCCAGTGTCTTTGCCAAGAAAACCCCAAAAGGGGTCACGAAAAGTCAGACATGACTGAAACAACAAAGGCTTTTCATAACATGGTAACAAGTCCTTGGCTTATAACCCAACCTAGTCTCTTGCCACGTTTACTGTCATTCACTTTACTCCTTTGGGACTCCTAGACTGTGACAACACACACACACACACACACACACATTCTCTCTTTCTCACTCACACACATGCACATGTGCACATACATGTACACACACGCACATGCACATACACTCTCACATACATGCACACACATTCTCACACAGGCACACACATGCACATACACATATCACATACATGCGTACACATGCGCACACACACTTTTATTAGCACTGACTTCTCTCAAAACTCATACACTACAACTCTCTGCACTGAATTCCAGATTAGCAACAGTAACATCCAATTTCCTTTCACATATTCAGGGATTAGATTCCCAGTATATACCGAAGTAGTCAGTGTATCCTCATGCTTCTTAAATAAGCCTGGGGAGCAACTGGTAGCTGTATATCCAAAAAGCTTTTGGCTTACAGATTCCTCCCTTGTTACCATCCTCAGTGTAATTGGTAATCAGTCTGAAATTCAGTATCACATCTTTTCTGTAATGACAATTAACATGAACTCTCCTTTCTCAGAATCCGAGTATGGGTGTGGAACGTGGTGCTTACTATCAGATTCAGTTGTTCTGTCGATTAGCTTTTCTGAGTTGCTTTTCTTGTTTTAATTCTGTTGCTAGAAGTGGCTTATTGGGTAGAGAAAGAGAGATGGATGGATCTGTTGGGGAAAAAAGGTGATATAAAAACAAAGGATGTCAATATGATTTAAAATTCAGAAGAAAATAAAATGTATCTCCTGGTTTGAGTTTAAAAAGGCAGTGAAGAAATAGCAACTTAATTGACTAAACAAAGGACAAATATATTCAGTGAAACAATAACTTAAATGTCTATTCATTATGGGAGGTATATGAGATGTAATATATAATTCCTATTCTCCAAAAAAATTGCAAATTCCTTCAAGTAAAATTGAGAATTTGGCTGAAGTCGTCACTTCACCTTACAGGTTAGGTGTGGTGGGACCATGGATGTCGCCTCCGACTCTCCTCTGACTGACGACTTCCAACATGGACTTTGGATTTCTTTCAAATCTGCACCAATTGTTGCTGTCAACTGTTTTTGCTTTTTAGCTCTACTGCTTTATGTCACAGAGAGACTTCTGCTTGGCTAAGCCCATTTAAACACAAAACTAGAATTTTCATTGCTTAAAAAAAACAACCCAAAAACCTAACACCTCTTTATTGCAGCAGCTAAACTTAAGCTTAAATACATTTAAAAATCAATTTAGAAGCCTAAATTACATATGTGTTTTTTCTCACCTTTTCTTTTAACATCTCATTGGCTCCCTAGTCTTCTTTCCTACTGGTCTGATTCACCCCACAGTGTTCACTTGGTATCACATGCTTCCTGACCTTCCACTTCTTGGAGGTCCCTGAGCTGACCAGAACTCCTTCTTTCACTTACCTTAAAAACCCTTCTCTCTCTCACTTTACCAATCATTAATTTGCCTTCTGACATTAGAAGGCAGGACCTGTCAGGGAATAAGATAAAAGGAAAAAAAAAACTAGCTGATACATTTCTGGAGAGCCAAATGCTGCATCTGTCTCTGATAAATCAGGGGAAAAGGTTTTCTTTCTTTCTTACTTTTTTCTTTTCTGGAAAAAAAAAAAGTAAATCTAATTCTTCCTACCTCTCTGTGTCAAAAACTTTTTTATAAAAGGATTATGTCAACATTTAATTGAACAACTTAGCCAGTTCTAGCCAAAAAGATTTAAAGTTGTGGAGGAAATTGACCAGTAAATTCAAACAAGAGTGTTGTACGATGGAAAGAACCATAGATTGCTAGTGTCTGTTCCATTCCTCAGAGGGTCCCATGAACTTATTTTTTCAATTAATATTTAATTTTTATCCTGAATGTTAATGGGCATTTAGGAGGCTGACAAGGAACCATGAAACAGGTAGGAGGAAACCAGGAAAGGGCAGTATCCTGAAATACCTAGAGGGAAGAGCATATCCAGAAAAAGAGTCAAAGCTGTGTGTGAAAGGTTAATTGGAGGGGCATAGACCAGAAAAAGGCTTGTCCATGAAATGACAGGTCTCTCTTTGGTACAGCTGGCTTCTCTTTCTACTTTGAGTTTGTTTTATATATGCTTAGAGATGTATGTTTTCTTTCCCCGTTGAAGGTAAGGTCCTTGAAGAACTGCCTTTATGGTTGTATCTCCAGCACTTAGCACATAGTAAGCACTTTAAAATGCCTATTGAATTGAGCAAATGAATTAGAAAGTTTGAGCATGCAGATTCTAGTTCTTACTTCTCCACCAACCTGTCATATTACCTTGGGAAATTCCATTAACCTTTTTTGGGTCTCAGTGTCTTCATCTTAAAAATGATTAAGTGTTGGCCTATGTGATCTCGATGCTTCCTTCCAGCTCCAAAATGTTATTATTTTGTGAAATAAATGAGTTTCATACTTGCTTACAAACTCACAAAGAAACCGTGAATCTCATTTTTATTTCTTATGATTTTATGTTCTTAATAAGTACTTACATCTGGAGAACCAAACCTATATAGTGTCTTGTAGATTGCCTTGGGGTGGGATTTTTTTCTCATTTTTCTAAATGATCTATAGCAGTACTCTTTGGGAATCATTTGATTCCTATTATATAGTCCATTATCTGTTGTGACCTGTTTCTAATACTTTTCCAAATAAAGAAAAGTAATATATTTTCACAAATACTAAATAATGATTAGTTATTACATTTTTGAGTTCATCTTAAATGAAAACCATAGATTATAGAATTGAAAGGAACCTTAGAGGTCATTGAGTCTCATCTCTTGATTTTATAGATTAAGAAATTGAGGCACATAAAAGTTGAAAAACTTAATCTCAAACTACATATTTAAGTAATTAAAAACCCAAAATTTATTTAACTAAAGATATCTAATTTATATGTAATGAATTGGATTAGAAATGCTTTTGAACATCATTAGTTTTTAAAATAGGCAGCTAGGTAGAACATTGGATAAATCACTGTGCTTAGAATCAGGAAGACTCATCTTCATGAGTTCAAATCCGGCCTCAGTCACTTATTAGCTATGTAATACTGGGCAAGTCACTTAACCCTGTTTGCCTTAGTTTCCTCATCTGTAAAATGAGCTGGAGAAGGAAATGGCAAATCACTCCAGTATCTTTGCCAAAAACACCCAAATTGGGGTCACAAAGCATTGGATGTGACTAAAACAACTCAATAACATCAGTAAAAAATTTCAAAATAGTGTTTAGAGAATTCTACTTTTTGTTCATTCCCTTTCAATTCATTGAATGGAGATATTGGTTTCTATTCACAGTCAAATTTTTAAATTGTTGTTCTACAATCATTTGTCAGTCCTGTCAGACCCTACCTGACTCCATTTGGGGTTTTCATAGCAGTGGTGCTGGAGTGGTTTGTCATTTCTTTCTCCAAGCTCATTTTACAGATGAGCGAACTGAAGCAGACGGGGTTAAGGGACTTGTTCAGGGTCATACAGCTATTAAGTGTCTGAGGTGGGATTTGAACTCAGGAAGATGAGTCCAGGTCCTTTATTGGGTATTATCCATTGCACCACCTACCTTATGAATGACTCATTATTTCTCTTCTGTTTATGTACCAAAGACATTTTGAAGGCACCACTTGAGGTCCACCTTTGAGTGGATGAGTGGCTTTTTCATCACAATTAGCGAAAGCTACACAAAAATATATTTTGAGGAACATAATTAGACAAGTTTTGAAAATCCTAGAATTGAAGGATTTTTTTTCTCAAAAGAAGTTTTGTTAGTTGATATTCAGTTTTTCTGCCATTTCTCTCACCTGTTCCCAGTAGCTGACATTTCCAAATACTGCAAAGCTTGCCATGTTTTTTGTATGGATTGCCTTATTTGTGTGTCACAAGAGCCCTCTGAGATAACTACTACAGATATCAGCAAACCATTTTACAAATGAAGTGATAGAGACTAATAATTGGTTGAGGCTTGGACATGATCACAGAGCCAATAAATCTCAGAGGTGAGACTTGAATCTCTGGGTACCTGACTTCAAATTCAGCTGTCTATTTAGCCTACCATATTGCGTCTTCCAAAGTATACTTGTAATGCAGGATAGTTTTCTAGTAGAATCAGAATCACAGGATTTGAGAGTTAGAAAAGAGCTTGGGGGCCATCCCAGCTAACCTAGACCTGAAAGAAATTTGCACCAGAACTTGGTGCCAAGTTGTCCTGGAATCTCTGCTTAAAGACCACTAATAAGGGAGTCCTGAGGCTACCCCTTCCACTTTGAGATCGCTCTAATTCTGACCTTGAACCTAATTTTGCCCCTTTCCAATTTCTGTCCATTCTTCCAGGTTCTGCCTTCTGATACTAAGCAGAAAAAAATTCAACCCCTCTACCATGCATCAGATAATCCATCCTCCATCTACTCTTCTCCAAGATAAACATCTTTGGTTCCCTCAACCAATTGTCATATGCCAAGGATTCATAGTCCTTCACTATCTTGATTATCCTTCCTGTTGTGTCTATCTTATTAAACTGTGGCACCCATGAGTGATCATAAGATCACAGATGATGGAGTATGAAAGTATCAACCTCCTTTGGGGCAGCTTGGTGGCACAGTGGATAAAGTGCCAGGGCTGGAGTCAGAAAGACTCGTCTTCCCGAATTCAAATCCAGCTTCAGATACTTACTAGCAGCTGTGTGACCCTGGGAAAGTCACTTAACTCTGTTTGCCGCACTTTCCTCATCTGTAAAATGAGCTGGAGAAGGAAATGGCAAACTACTCCAGTATCCTTGCCAAGAAAACTCCAAATGGGGTCATGGAGAGTTGAGCATGGTAAAACAACAAACAAATGCTAACATTTTGCAGATTGTGATTGGAAGAGATTCTGATTTTTTTTTTTCATGTGATCTGAACAGGACCTTTTTATACCCTCTTGTAATTGGACCCTCAGGTAGTTATAAAAATTGCCTGATCATTCTCTGTTTCTTTAACTTTTGTCATCCTAAAGCTTAGAGCCATGCATTTGAGTTAGGATATGTGGGTCTCAGGTTGGCTGTGAAGTACTGTATTACTAACACATGTTACTTAAATCCCTAGATAACATTTACCTAGACTTTAACAATGGGTGGTTTGTGAGATTATGTACAGAGAAGTGGTACACTGAGCTGGAACTCATGGGCTTGGTGTTTTCTTCTACTGTAGAATACGTCAGCTTTTTAGCTGAATCAACTGGGAGCTTTTTGTAGATAGATGTCAATAAAGTCCAGCCGTTAGTTGCTTATTCCTTGTGGGTCTGTCTTGAAACATGAACTTTTAAGAGCAGTCTTCAATATAGTATTTATGATTAGGTGAATATAGTCAAAAAGAATTATTTTCATGTACCTTCATTTCTGACCAGCTTTGCATTTGGGACTTCAGCTCTCATTGTTGAAATGTGGGAGGGATCATACATTTTTCTATTTGTGCTACTGACAAGATCAGAAGTAGTGGGTGGAAGTCACAGAAAACTGGATTTGGTCTTGATATGAGGGAAAAAACAAACCAACAAATCTACATTAAAGCTATCAGGTGGAATATTGGTCTCAGAAGGTGGTGGTTTCTTTGTTCTTTTGGTAGAAGCTAAAAATGCTATTTGTTGAATGTGTTGTATTTGGTGTTCATTTTCCATTGTAGTGTGGGTAGCTAGGTGATACTGTGGATAGAACCCTGGACCCTAGAGACTGGAAGACCTAAGTTCAAATCCTGCCTGAGACACTATGTGGTGGTGTGTAATTAGTCTAATCTCACTGTGCCTTACTTTTTTCATCTACAAAATGGGGACCTATCTCACAAGGTTTTTGTTAGGATCAAATGAATTAGTATATGTGAAAACACTATATTTTAAAAACATTATATTGTTATAAAATGCTATATAATTGCTAGGTCTTCTTATTTATTATGATTATTTTTATTAGATGACCTCTGAGGTTCCTTCCAACTCTAATTTCAGTTATTCTGTGCTTGAAAAAACTTTAGAAAATTCTCAGGCATATTAAATACTATATGATATTATTTTGTCTAATGGACTTTATTAGAATTCCTGGATGAAATCTTTGACATGGACATGATTGTGTTCTTAAGTGTTCTTGCTTTCAGAATACTTTTGACTTTCTTGTCACCGTAGTCATTGTACCTTCTTTCTGTCCTTTGCTCCAAGGCTTTGCTTGTAAACATATAATGTAATTTACCTTCTTTCAACTATCAAATTATAAGATTTGCAGCTGGAAGAGACCTTTGAAACCGTTGGCCAGTTCCCATCTGTCTCCTTTAGGTCATATTTTTGTTTTGACATGACATTCAGTTATGAGGTCATCATTTGAAACTCACATATTTTGTCGCTGTTCTCTCCTACTCGGTTCTCTGTTAGTCATCAATTTCTTCAAAGATACTTCAGAAAAAAATGACGGTTTAAATCTATAAAATCTCCCAATGTTATCAATGTCAAATGAGTAAAAATAATGATGCTTTACTTACATTATACTTTTCTAGTATTTCCACCATGCCTTGCAGATCCATTAAAAAAAAACAAAAAACACTACTCAACTGTTTTCTGTGGCACCCTATAGAGTTTTGTTTTCCTTTTTTTAAAAAATCAAGGGCAAGGAAAAACATAACGATGTTTCTTTGACATGCAGAAATATGCCACCTGCTGACATCATTTTTTCTTCTCATAATATTTTTGATTCTGGGAGAATCAACAATATTACTTTGTAGGAAGAAAAATGAAAATATTCTGATTCTGATCATGATTACGGTCAGACTGAGCTGACCATTGGGAAGAGGGACAAGTGAATGATGGTTGATTTGCTGTTTCAGGTCAGTAGAGAATACATAAGTGGTACTGAAGCTTTCAGCAGCTGGAATAAATAAACATATATTTAAATATACATCTATTACTTGCCAGTTCACCTTTGGAAACATTTATTAAGTGCCTGTTCTGGTTAATAAGCTAAAGATAAAAAGAAACAACGCATTACAGCCCTTTCAAAAAGGTTACATTCTTTGCAAATAGAAAATTTCTGATTTTTCTTGATAAAAATGCTTCCAAATATGGGAGAAAAATAAAGACAATAAATAAATTTGCACTCCTTTCAAAAAGGAGGTTAGGTATCCATCAGTTGGGTAATGGCTGAACAAACATTTGTGCCTGGATAGAATGTTGAGTTGTTTCTGTCGTGCGTGACTCTCTGTGACCCCATCTGGGGTTTTCTTGGCAAAGACTCTGGGGCGGTGTGCCATGTCCTTCTCCAGCTGGTTTTGTAGATGAGGAAACTGAGGCAAACAGGGGGAAGTTGACTGCCCGAGGGTCCTACAGCTTGAAGGTGTCTGAGACCAGATTTGAACTCAGGAAGATGAGGCCCCACATTCTATTCACTAAATATGCTTTTTCCACAAGAAATAATGAGTATAAGAAACCTGAGAAGACAGTGAACTGACTGATGCAGAGGGAAGGAAACAGAACCAAAATAATGTACACAATGACTTCAGTAATGTGAGTGAGTGTGTGTGTGTGTGTGTGTGTGTGTGTCTGTGTGTGTGTGTCTGTGTGTCTGTGTGTGTCTGTGTGTGTGTCTGTGTGTCTGTCTGTGTCTGTGTGTCTGTGTGTGTGTATCTGTGTGTGTGTGTGTGATAATATAAAAATATGCTCCAAATAACTAATAATCAGAGAAATGCAAAGTAAGGCCACTCTGAGATTCTACTTCATATCCCTTAGATTGACAAAGGTGACAAAAGAAGAAGATGATAAAAGTCACAGGGTCTGCTGGAAAACAGGCGCTTCTTGGAAGTGCTATGAATGAGTCACTGTATGTATTTTGATGCAGCTGTATGACTACTAGACTTATACGCCAAAGAGACAAAAGAAAGATGAGAAGGCCCCATGTGCACAGAAATATTTGTAGCAGCTCTTTTCATGGTAACTTCAAACTAGAAGCACAGGGGAAACCCACCTTTTGTGGTTTGTGTACATGCTATAATCTTGCTGGACCATTAAAAAATGATAATATAGACATTTTCAAAAGAACCTGAGAAGATCCTTCCATTCTGATACAGAAAAAAGTGAGCAAAATTAGGAGAAAAACTTTGGAAGATTTTAGAACTTTGGTTAGCACAACAATGACCACAAACCCAGAGGACCGGAGATGGAATCACCTCTTTCTTTGTTGTTATTATTGTTGTCTAATCATTTCAAACCTGTCTGACTCTCCATGACCCCATTTGGGGAGTTTTCTTGGCAGAGACACTGAAGTGGTTTGCCATTTCCTTCTCCAGCTCATTTTACAGGTAAGGAAGCCAAGGCAAACAGGATTCAATGACTTGCCCAAGGTCACACAGCTAGTTCAGTGTCTGAGGCTGGATTTGAAATCATGAAGACAAGTCTTCCTGACTCCAGTTCCAGCACTTTGACCAAGGCAGCCTACGCCTTTCTTGCCAGACAAGTAATCTACTTAAAATCGAGAATGAGAAATGTGTTTTTGGTTGTGGTCAATATGGGCATTTATTTGCTAGACTCTCTGTTTTTGTTTTGAGGTGCTTTTTTTTTTTAAGTTCATTTTTTGGGACAGTGGGAAGGAGAGACAATTTAAAAAAATAATATTGAAGCAATATATTAATGTAAGGTGGTATAATGAGAGCAAATGAGATAATGGATCTAAAGCACTTTAGAAATTAAATGGAAGCAATGAATGACCAACAAAATGTATGCATATGCTTCATGATAGAGACTCATCAGGAGTAACTGACACTATACTATGACATTTATGAGTAGAAATTCATTTATTTAAATGAAAATAGTTGCAAAGCAAATTTAACTGATTGCATTGATATTTAATATTCAAAGTAAATCACTTTTTAAAAATGAAGTTAGGGTGAGGTCCATGCAGAAAGATTAGTACTATCCAGGTTGATGGAGAATTTATTAGAGTAACATTTGAATTAGGCTTTAAAGGCTAGGTCAGGGGTGGGGAACTTGTGGCCTTCCAGGGCCTCAAGTGGGACCCTTTGCCTGAGATTCAGTTCCCCAACCATAGGGTAGGTGGTTGTTTACAAGTTGAAACAGGGACAAAGGTGATGTAGGGACTTTCTTTATATAGAAAATAGTGTAAATAAAGGTACAGAGTGAAAGAGTGCAGGTTGGTTTGTATTCAGGGGCTATATAGCAGGTATAGAGGAGACTAATAGGAGAGGAAGCTAAAAAGGGATAGTATTACCTTATTTTTGGATACTTACAAACATAAATTTTAGCAAGTAGTAGGAAGTACTTTAAATATTCATGACCAGGTACTTTGGTCTATAGAAATAATATGTACACTTATGATTGTATAAAGTGTCTATTCCTGTCTGGGTCAGGGTCAGGGCTGAGGGTGTGGAATGTTAATTAGAGTTGAAGATCTTCTCCACCCATTAATAGACCTCACCTGGAACCCATTAAGGGGAGCTTGATTAGGGGAGGCTTGTTTTGTAGGAAGGCCCACACCTTTTGTAAATTAATGAGGCACTGGGTCATGAGGGTTGTGCCCTCAGCTGGGAAAAGTGTGTATATATGTTCTGAGATGAGGTTTTGCTTTGGAAGAAGGTTCCTGTGCCAGGTGTGACTCTAGGCCACCATGCCCCTACCCCCCCTTCTCTTCTGCTTTGAAAACCCAGATGTCGGTGCTTCTCTCTGCTAACTGTGTATGTTTGTAATGGCCAGACAGTTGGGTGTGTCTGTTGATCTGTGATGTATATACTGCTTATGGTCAGACAGAAGCCCTGTCTGTTGGTCTTTATTTCTCTGCTTGTATTTTCTCTGTTGATATGTAATTAAAGAAGACTGTTGACTCCTCAGAAGTTGCCTTCTTTTTAGAAAAGCAGATGTAAGATCTTAATACAGCAGGGCCTCCTGTGTATGCGGAATGCCTGCTACTACAGGGTGAAGAGGGGAAGAAAAACATTTGGGATCGTAACTATGGAAAAGGCACAGGACAGCCCTGGAGAGAGGAAAAGTGGGGCCAAATGCCCTTTGAAAAAATGTGATTAATCTAGGAAAACTTAAGTGGTGTGAAAGAGCCTTGTAAGAGTGGTTATTAAAAATGTCTTTTGGTGGGGGAGATTTATATATACTAAAGGTCATTTTAATGAGGGTCAGTTTTTTTTTTTTTTTACCCTTTACATAAAGGTAAGCAATTATATTCATTTTAATTCAATTAAGTAAATATTTATTAAGCCCCTAGTATGTGTCAGGCATTGTGCTGAATTCTGTATATACAAATGAGAAAAACAATGATAATCCCTGTCCTCAATGTACTTATTATCTAATGGTGTAATTCTAGACCCAAAGGAAGCTAAAAAGTTGAGGGTGGGGTGAGGGGTTGGGAGAGGACACCAGGGAGTATAAAGGAAAGATTTGCAAAGAGTTCAGTCTCCCTCTCCCCTACCCCTGACCCCATTTTGGGGCAGATAGGTAGCTATAGTAGATAGAGTGCCAAGCCTAGAGTCAGGAAAGACTGATTTTTCTGAGTTCAAATCTGCCCTCAGACACTTATTAGTTGTGTGACCCTGGGCAAGTCACTTAACCCTGTTGCCTCAGTTTTCCCATCTGTAAAATGAACTGGAGAAGGAAAAAGCACCTCAAAAGAGATCCCCAAGAGTTGGACAGAATTGAATAATAGTAGCAACGCCCTCCTATCAGAGGGGAGAAGAGCCTGAGGGAGTAGGGTGATGCTGTAAGATAGGGATTTTAGTGATCACCTTCTCTTGGGAGGAGCATCTTATTCATGGAGTTGAAAGGAATCAGAGCTGCAGATGCAAAAGGAAGAATGCATTGATATTAGTGTTAACTCATTTCTTCCAAGTCCAGCCAGAAATGATTTCAACTTTTTTTTCCCTCTCTGAATTGACAATGGATTTGAAGATGGCTACCCAAACAGAGATGGTTCCTTCAGCTTGGCTACTGGCCTGAGGGAAGTCGCCAGATGCTCACAGGTCCAGTTTGCAGTAGTCCATTGCCAGCAGTGTCCTGGGATTTATTTGTCTTTCTAAGAGTTTTTGTACTGGATTGACGTTAATGCCTGAAAGCCAAAGCAGTGGTATTGATCCCAAACCCTAATTACCAGTCTCTTACATCCGTGTACTATTAGAACTTTTCAAAACTCGCCAGGGAAATGAATTAAAAATGCTAACCATCTGTTTACGTAAAATTTCATGGCAGGTCCAAAAGTGCTGGAAAATTAATACTGCATAATTTGCATTCAGTATAAACAACAAAAGTGACTTTTGCGTGCATATCTGATACTGTTATGATTGCTTTAAATATTATTTTGACAGTATTTGTCTTGAAGAGGCAAACATGCTTCTAAGTGATAATCATTGGACTGACTTGGCAGTCCACTGGAGACTAACTTGCATTGAGATCAGCAGGAGCCTGAAATATCTGGCTCCTTCCTTACTGAGCTCCAATGGCAGCTGCTTTGGCAGCTTCAAAGTCAGTCAGGTCTGTCACATACTCTGATGTTGATAGATTTTTTCTGGGCTGTTTTCTGCCCTTGAGTGCCATTTTCCCGGTGTCAGCTTTTAAATTAGTGGCTTCATCCATTTCCGAATAAGAATGCGTTCTGTTAATCTCAAAGGAAATGGGCACGCTTTCAGATCCAAATATGGCCCCGTGTGTGTGTATTTGTGTGTGCAAATGTGTGCATAGATATCTTTCAAAGCCTAAAACCTGTGTTAAAAACACATAGTTTAACTGAGGAATCTGAGAGAAAAATCATAGCCTTGGACATTTCATTTCTTGCGCACCAGCATTATAATAAAAGAGAAAACTTTGTGTTTACCATGTATCAATCTCAGGAGAGACCCACCCTCCCACCACACCTCACCTCACTCCACTCTACCCCCATCTTCTAAGATGA